>NW_023365870.1:0-21584 GCF_000003815.2 Branchiostoma floridae
AGAATTAAATGCTATGTTTGCCATCGTTTTAATTAGAAATTTAAAGCAAACGCTGATGAATGTATTAATTCAGAAAAATAAAATTTGCCTTGTTGAATTTATCCTTTTATATTATTTTACAGGTTGTGTCTGACAGGGAAAGAGGTGCGTAATATATATAATAATAGTACTTCTTGGCTTTTCTTGGCAGGTGACTATAATAATAAAAATGTCATTGAGTACATGATCGTGAGTAGAACATCATGCATCTACCTGTGTGAAAATTTGCCCGTCCCGGACTAGTCCGAACCGGCATGAACCGTCAGTTCGAACCATGCAATAGTCCGGGGGTCGGACGGGTCGGTCGGACGGGACGGACGCTCGACAGTTCGCAGAACGGTTCGGACGGCCATAAAGGGTCCAGATTGGCCGCTTGGACTAGCCCGGACTACGTCCCGGACTGGTCCCGGACGGCATGGTTCGAACGCTTTCGGGCGGCGGCCTGGAGCGGGCCGTTCGAACGGTTCGAGCCGGTACGGCTCCGCCCGGGCCGGACGGCCGAACGGGCGGTTCCCATAGCAACAAAGCGATCCGAACCGTCTGGGGGCGTGCAGAGCACCGCGGGGCGCCGGCTCGTACGTCTGCGGACGTCTGCGAACCACCAATTTACATGGCAACTGTACCTCCAAAACACCCGTGAAATGCGTAAAATCGTGCTGTTGTGAGGTGGAAATCGCTGCCCAAACAGTTCGGACGGTCTGAACCGCCGGAATGCCGTCACAAAATAGAAAGAATTTGAATGCAATTCATCCCTCTGCCGCCAGCGCTCCTATAGACAAAATATTAATGACGGCTTGAAGTTACAGAATGACACCAGCCGCAAGACAATCAATGTAAATCACATGTGCCCTCACTTTGACGTTATGTGCGTGCGGAGTCCCAGGAAACATTTGATTGCCCGCACAAACCATGTACAAAGCGTAAGTAATGGATTTCTGATCATGATGTCTTTCCGACTGAAGCGTGGTTACCAAACATGTGGCGGAGACACTATCACTAATATATGATATACATTCAAGTCCATAATCTAGAAGATTCATTTATAACATCATTGAATGCCCTAATATATTCATGCCAACGCTAGGCACGTTACGCACCCAGCGGCGGCGAGGGTTCAGTGACCCCATCTCAAACGTAAACAAGAAGACGATCCTATGAAGAAGCCAAACATTTTGTTGGTGTGTGTTGAACTTTATTGTATTTTGTTGAAAGAAAGTTGTATCTAAATATTGAATGGTAATATATGTTAATCTAGTGCCACAAAATATTATTCTACGTGTCTAAAATAAGACTAGTTTTGATATAGGTGCTGGCCCCCATACGTGAATTGAACTCTCCCACACTTGATTGAAGCCTCCCGGTCCTTTGGGACAGCCGCCCGACAAGTGCGCACATGTCTATAACTCGTTGTTTGTTGTTTGTTTTACGTTCCATGTGTTAATTTTTGGCACAGTTTGCACATCCATTGACAGGAATACCACTAAGAATGATGTCGTCATTATACCCATTTCCTTTGTGTTTCTTGCCTTTTTTCACGAGCAAGTTATTCAAAGACGGGAAAATACGATCCAGATATCAATTTGCGAGCCAGTGGCTAGGCCACACCCACACAGCGCGAAACTTTAGGTATAGAGGCGTGCCGCTGTCCATCATCACGTGGCGACCGACAAAATAATTAGCAACCATATATCCGCTAGCTGGGTGTCATGCTGTCCGTATTATAAAACGTCTGCACAATTATTATTGGAATCTTTCGGCAGTAAATTTACTTTGCGCACTTGTAAGCGACTTTTGACAAGACTGGCCGGTGTTCCCGTAAAGCTTTCCTTCTGTCCTAAGAAGTACCACGAGTGATATCATACAATGTTGATTGAATGAGTAGAGATTAAAAGACGTCACCCTAGAGGATTATTGTTAACCTACGCCGTAGACGTTTCAACTTTCACATCGCTTGATAGATTTTTATGCCCGTCAAAGGCACATGTGTGAATAGCAGGCGAAATCTTTACTTGCGGCACAAGTAAATAAACGCTTTTGAAAAGTTGGTAAGTAAGGAGGAACAATATTAAACGGGGAGGATTATTGTCGAGGAAATTCCGCTCGTGAAGTACCACGAGTGATATCATACAATGTTGATTGAATGAGTAGAGATTAAAAGACGTCACCCTAGAGGATTATTGTTAACCTACGCCGTAGACGTTTCAACTTTCACATCGCTTGATAGATTTTTATGCCCGTCAAAGGCACATGTGTGAATAGCAGGCGAAATCTTTACTTGCGGCACAAGTAAATAAACGCTTTTTGAAAAGTTGGTAAGGAGGAACAATATTAAACGGGGAGGATTATTGTCGAGGAAATTCCGCTCGTGAGGACATGGATATAACGTCCTTGGGAGGAAGTTACTAGTATGCCATGGTGAGGAGAAGTAATTCTATGGAACGTTGATATTAATATTTTTCAGTTGTAGTTGTACTCTACTCTCTCTACTCTATATGAAGCATGGACATGGACACCTGACGTGCTAATTCAGATTACGCTTAGTCTACAGTTTAGTCTTTGTTCTGTGCGTTTAGTCGTTACACAGCATTGGGCATGTACACAACCAAGATACACTACTGAAGTACAGAGAAGAAAACAAATTCGCTGGAATTTCACAGGTTTTATCCCCAGGGGCAGGCAGGCGAGTTTCTCAAGCTTGACTCCCTGCTGACAATAATCCCGATAGCCCGTCCGAACGGTTCAAACGGTTCGGGATTTACTGTGGCGTGTCCAGAGATCCGCCTGGCTCCGACATGTCCGACCCGTGAGAACGTTGCCCCCAACCAGGGAGGTTTTATCAAACCCGGGACATTGAGGAAATAACTTCGTTACCTTCGTCATGGATTTAAAATTACCTCCGATCAGTGGTGTATGCGGAAATTGTAAGACGATCATAATCACATCATTATCTTCGCCGAGAAGGTTATATTTATGATATAATTTGCAACGGTACGTGGAAACATGACTTCCTCTTTGCTGCAACAAGTGAAAATTACGTCATCATACCACTGTGTTTCCACGAAAATGGGCGCTGAAACAACATTGTGCATAATACAGCCCACAGGAGTCCCAGTAAGTGCGGAAAAATACATGCCTTCAGTTAGCCAGGATTTTGACTGTGCTGTTGATAATTTCACATCTAACACACTTGGTAACACAGCTAAACGATGTAAAACAGTTTCTTACCAGTTCAGTCTTGAACATGAAGAAGGGATGTTTGCATTCCAGTCCGTTCGTATTCCACGGAAGTTTCGGCAGTCGGTTGGAACAGCACCAGAACATAATTCCACACAAATTGTTTGTGTTGCTAGTCCTTTTCCATCTCTCCATGGCAGTTTGATGCATCCTGACCCGAAACGACAACGTACAAACCCCTCACGCGACACCTCTTCCAACTTATCCATGATAGTCTGTACATTTAGCCTTAGTATAAGACTAAAAAGCGGAAAAATAACACAGGACATCAGGAAACGGTTTACTGATGAGTTTTCAATTTGAAATGACCGCGACGCACGCGCAATGCTCATGTTATCCCCAGGGGCAGACAGGGGAGTCTTTCAAGCTTGACACCCTGCTGACAATAATCGTGATAGCCGGTCCGAACGTTCAGAACGGTTCGGGAGGCACTGTTGCGTGTCCTGAGATCCGCCTGTCCCTGGCCAGATCCAGGGCAGTTCTCTAAGTCTAACCTTTCATATTACGAAGGATGAAGCGTCCAAATTTCTCAGGGGAACATGACACTGACCCCTAGATTGTGCGTCACCATCCCCAACCCCAACCCCTATCAATTTGCGACGCACGGGTAGTGCATAGTCTCTCCTTCTGTAAGTGTAACGTGCTGGATGCAGCCATCCACGGCGTTTCTTGATCCAGTCGTCGCTTCGACTAACGAGTAATATATTTTCGAATTTTTATTGTACGTTTATGCTCTTAAAGCTAAGTACAGGTCAAAATGATAAAGTAGTTCTAACACTTCTAACAACAATATGCATATAAAATGGTGGCGTTAGATGTTCGGCTAACCGTTCCCCGTGTCCTGTTTTGGATACCGTACTCCAGCGTGACACAGCACTGTACTTGTTTTTAGTCCCACTTTCTTGATATAATGTCAAGGGGAATATCACTGGTCAAACTCAACACGTTTTCAGAGAGTCGATTGAAGTCTCGCTGCTACAGGTCGTCCAACAGGTGATCCAACCAGGTACTGCTCACAAGTTCCTTTCCGGCCAAAGCATGCGCTTTGACTCCAAACGATGGTGGAAATTTTGGTAAGTGAGAAACATTCAAAATATTGCACTTCACAAATCATGTTAGGTATTGTCCACAAGGCGAGATAATGCCGGACGCCATGAAAGGCAATAAAGATGCTAAATACATTTTCAACATTATCTCCCGTATTATTGCACATTTGGACAGAATCGTCGCTTGGTACAATGACAGTCAATCGAAACGTAGCGCAACTCAATGTCGTCTTATTTGTAAAGCGCCAGAGACAATTATTTAATCATAGGGTAGAAAGATTATATTTAGTTCTACAGAAAACAATGGTGGTCCGAAACTTTTCCCCACCCGTTTTAACGCCGTGCGAGCATGATCAATCCCGAGTCGTATGGTGAAGACCTCAGGTGCCAGGGTGACCTACAATAGCATTGTCGTTTATTCTTCTTATAGTACTTTATTACACTGGGCTTGGAAGACAACGATTTAATTGGCGTGGGCAATGTAGTTAGTAAATCAAACACGACAGCAGAACGGACAATATAGCGTTCGTGTGATTTAGAAACGAAATACGGCGTGCCGAATTCTTATTCGCCATGCCACTGCGACTATCCAAGCGGTATCTGCTGTTACGTGTTTAAGACTTTTTTCTCATTTATCGCTAGAGAAAAATAAAGAGACAAACAGGACTAAAACATATTCATTCTTCATGAGAACAGACTTCGTAACAATGACTTGTTCATACCTATAGATATTCATATGTCTGTTTAGTTATAGACCTTACGAAAGTCGCTTTACTTTTGTCGTGTCAATAAAGATTTTATATGCTGCATGCACGGCATTTGGTAGTGCACGAGATACGATACAAGGACTGGTACTTCGTGGCAGATTACCCTTTAATAATGGTCGAGAGGATAAACATGTAGGTGTGATCCGCGTACTCAACGCTGCATGGGCGTGATGGACAATCCAAACTGTGCAGGTCGCGTACTGTTCCCTGGCCGGCTTACTCTTCTATTCATTCTATTTCTACGGTTTTCCAGCGACCCGGAGTCTGGTACTGGTAGAGACTAACATTTTCCTGCAAGGAGAGAGCAAGCCGACATGCAAGTCGGCAATCAAGCCTGCCGACTTCATTAGACAAACAGGCATTTGTCGCAGTTCTCCCAGACGTATTTTCCCGTCCATAAAACTCGGACAGGGCCCACAACCTAAATTATGTCACAAAATGTGGCAATATGTAACTGCGAAAATTTTGGCATTGTCTTAATCACGTGGTTGAACAACGTGTTTTGGCTCGCCATATTCAGATGAATTTCCAAGAAACTTGATAGTGGGGCATAGGATTTCAGTTTCAGTTTCTTACAACCAATCATGTGGCTCATTATTTGCAGTGAAAATCAACGTCTCCGGCTCATTTCGTACAAATCGTAGCGATTGGCTAGCCAGTAAATAGATTGTCCCACACTGTACACATCAAACGGCTGCCGCCAGCAATTAATCTTCAACACGAATGACTCATACTCTGATCAAAGACCACCAGAGCGCCGCTCACGTGCGCCTCACAGGCGGGATGTCCGGACCAGACCGGGCAGCTATTTCAGCGGGTGCAGCCTGGCAGCCGTTTCCGCCAACCCTCCAAAATCATCTCGCACACTGGACAGCCGGGCTTTCTGAGCAACGTTCGCACATGCAGAAAAACTGCACTGAGTAGCGGAGCAGATTCTTCAAAGGGTGACTCAACACTGTAAGCTGGAAATTGGAAAATGAACAGCATTTTATAAGTGTATGTAAACTTTACTAGAAGACCCATCAGTTGGTTTTTGCTACTCTATTGAGTATTGTATTATACTCTACTCTTCACTTCAGACAGCCGTGCGTGGTGACATATATGTACAAGAAAACACGTCACCCATTCATTAGTCGCGGCCAAAATATAATATAGAAGAAAAGTTGTAGATTTGAAGGTAGAAAAATCTCAATTTTTTAAATTTTCATAGTACATTTTGTATTGTTCTGGCGATAGTGCAACGCTATTACTATTAGTGTTCGCCCGCTCTGGCTGTTGCCCCGCAATAATGGACGTAATGCATGCCTCTAACAATGTCTAATAGTCTCACCTACGGACTCTACTGCTCTTCTGGCCGCTGCGCCTAGTGTACGGAAGGGGGCGCTGTCGCACGGCTTCATACAATTTAGGGACTTAGACAAAATTTGGCAGGGCGGCGGCAATTTTTTCTAAGTGTTTTACGGCGCCCGAAGCGTCCGGCGGTCCTGAACTGCCGAACGTGCTGAACCACTTAATGACGGTTCACCGCCCGGCGCTCGGACTGGCAGCCTCGCGGGCCGGACGGCTTTGACGTAGGCGGACCGCTCGGACTGCCCTCGGACCGGTTCGAACCGTTCGGGGCGAGTTGATTTTCACACAGGGAGCTTTTTCCAATGACACAAGTCTTGCCAGAAATGCCAGGGATCAAAGTCTCATGTCCACTAGCTTAGCCACTTGGCCATTTGATGCCACATTCCATATGCTTATGGTTTTGTATAGTCAAGCATGTGCAGATATAGACTATCCTGCCCACCCCTGTAGGCTCCCATGGTGCAGGCCACCCCTCGGAAACCCTGACCCCCCTGCTGGCCTGGGGAGCAGGAGTAGCAGGGCCCCAGTCTGGAAACACTCAGGACTACATGGATGGGTTTGGTCAGGGTCAGTTATGTTATAGTTACTCTGCTCTAGAACTAATTGATCTAGATTGGTTTGGTCAAGGAGCTTATATTGAGATATATATATAAGCTCCTTGGTTTGGTGAAAAGCTGAGCTAAAATTCTTACCAGTGTTACGTTGATACACAAGTTTATTTAAGGAGTATGGATTTAGCTGATTCCATATAAAGCTAAAGCTGAGAATACAAAACAGCAGTTCAGGTTTATCCACAAAACTACTCTTTTTTACAGAATGGAAGCTGGAGAACATCAGAAGATGTGATGTGAACCAGGTACAACAGAAGAGTTTTAGAATTATCTGAAGCCTCTTCTTGACAATTTCTTTTTGGTTATTAATGTGTACTCCATTTCAAATGCAAGGAAACATTGTCTGGATACAGTTTTTCACATAGCTTTAACAAAATTTGTTTCACAGGCAGATATCGCTCCACTCATGTCATCCCTTATTGGAGTCCCTTTCCCACTCAACTCTGTGGTAAGCGTTGTTTTCTACTGTAAATGCATGTAAGTTTACAGGGATTTACTTTCGTGGAAGCGAAAAAATGGAGTGTTCGCGGTAGCACCATTGACTGTAGTAAAAACCTATAATGGAAAAATGTTTGTGGTGGTTTTAAGTTCGCGGTGAAGTGGCTACCGCAAAAACCTCAAACATAAAGCCACCGTGAACATTTCTGCAATTACAGTATTTAGTTTTGTTGATGTGATCATCAAGTGTACTCAATTTTGGAACAGGTACATTTGGTTGATTTTAAACTCTGATAGTTATTTGGGGATTAACTGTATCTTCAACATTTTGGTTTGATATGTTTAGGGCACCCTTCCTTTGGACTATTTGGACAACACGGATGGGTTTAAGGCAGAGAGTCTGTTTACTAATGCCAGACAGGTGGTGGAACAATTTGAGGTGAGCTCTGATCCATGTCCTTCTAAAATCTGTGCAAATGGTGTTGTCTTAATATTTTTATTATCATTTCTGTCTGGACTCGATGCCATTTCTAAGTGATAGGAAATGGTATAATTGTATTTTTGGTTTGTTCCAGGTGAAAATGAAGCAGAAGAGGGAAACAACATTATCAGTGTTCTTCATTCCATACAGGTAGAGCTTTACTTTTAATTTTTATGCTTTACGTTGCTGATATTGATTAATAGCCCCATTTTGAAAGATTTTCAAAGGCCTTGAAAGAAAACAGTTTGTTAATTTGTGTCTCATATTTTACCCTATTAGTGACCTGACACCCAGCAAGCAACAAAACATGCTTAGAAACATTGTTAGTTTGATGCAGACACAGCAGTATCAAAAGGCAGTAAGTTGTTTTTTGCTTTACTTTTCATGTATCTTTTACACACACACTGTGTCTCTTCTCGGTGCTAAATCATAAACAAGTTCCACACATTGTGCCTGTCCTTGGTACTGAACCATGTGTCAGTTCAATGCATGATGCCTATTCTTGGTACTGAAACATGCCTCAGTTATATGTATTGTTTATTGTATCTGTCCTTGGTGCTGAATCATGCATCAGTTCCGCACATTGTGTCTGTCCATGGTACTGAATCACGCATCAGTTCCACACATTGTGTCTATCCTTGGTACTGAATCGTGCATCAGTTCTACACATTGTTTCTGTCCTTGGTACTGAATCGTGCATCAGTTCTACATATTGTACCTGTCCTTGGCACTAAACCATGTGTCAGTTCCACACATTGTACCCATCATCTGTACTGAAAAGTATGTCAGTGCTGTATATTGCATCAGTCCTTTGCGTTTATGTCATGTATTGGTTCTATTGATATAACTGATTTATTCCCAAATGACTTGCCCTTTCAATGAACTGCTTTCAGATACTAGAATGCAGAGAGCTGATTGACCTTGCTTTGAAAGGACTACATTATTATCACACCTATGACAGGCTCTTTCTATGGTAGGACAATTTATTTTGACTCATAGACCATCATATATTGAATGAATGGTTAGATTCTATTTTAAGACACGTTGTAAACTATTCTGCTTTCTGTCAGAAGAATATCAGATTCCTTTAGATCGGTTAGATGTCATACAAGTGTTTTCATTTTGTTTCAGTACAAGTGTGACCCTAGGGTTTATAGGCTGGATGTCGTATGTTGTCTTGGTGTTGCTAAGAGACCACACCACCATCATACAGCAGCAAAAATTGTACAAGGTGAGAAGTCTGTATTATTTCATCTTCTCATTATTTCAATCTCAATCCTTTTAAATGCTTAAAACAGTTGTCGAGTATTTGAAATACTGTCACACTGTGCAGAAACATTGTCTTAAGACAAATACAATTTTTTTCCACTATGTAGGTAAAGAACTCAGTTGATGCATGGACCAAGGTACAGGACAATGTCTCAGAACTTGTGTGTGGAACACTGGCAGCTGCTATCCTGCTCTTCCTTCTGGGTAAACAAAAAATTCTTCATCTCCTTCTTACATTGTGTGTTACCACTTCCACATGTCTGATTATGTGAAGTGTTCTGTTATGTCCAATACTGGGCTTAAAATAACAGATTTTACAAGGAAAATGAACAACATTGGCTCCCAAACAATGAGAGGGACAGAAAAATAATTGAAGCTGAAGAAAGCCCAGGTCTAATATATCACAATTTTATTTTTACTGGATGTCTACTTCACTGGATGGTCTGATATGTACAGGATCGTGATTATGATGAAATGTTAATGCTGTCATATTCCATTTTGCTGTAGTGATAAAGGCTCCATGGACATACTACGTGTACTGTCTCCCACCTGCCTGGATTCTCTACTGCGTTCTACAGAGGTGCAGTTTTAGTTGTTTCTATACAATTTTGATGTCTTCATATACTTAGCAAATTCCTGTTGCATAACTTGAAATGTCTTCCATTTTCATGATGAGAATAACATTAAGGACATCCTATATCAATTTGCTATGGAGACCACTAATTATATGCATAGGATAATGTTACAACAAGGCTTCCATCAAACTGTCAACTGTTCTACATATTTTTGATGTATTTGTAATTTTAATGCATCAGTTTTCCCTTTCCAGAGGCTCTGACATTTACAAACTGGCAGACTACATAAAGGCCAACAACCTGACTCTCTCCCTGCTTGGGTCCTGTGTACTTGCAGTTCTCAGCTTAGAGCTGTTGGTAGGTGTGCTGAAGTAGCTATTCCACATGCTGTGTCTCATTGGAACAGAATCATTTATCAGTTCCACACATAGTGCCTGTCCTTGGTGCTGAATCATGTATCAGTTGTGCACATTGTGTCTGTCCTTAGTGCTAAAGTATGTATCTGTTGTGCACATTGTGCCTGTCCTTGGTGCTGAATCATGTATCAGTTCTCCATGCTGTGTCTCTCATTGGAACAGAATCATTTATCCGTTCCACACATTGTACCTATCCTTGTTACTTCGTACTAATTTCTAAAAGCTATTCTTCCCGTGATATCTCAAGTCACAGTACTAAAGATCAGTCCTGTTGTACAACCCGTGCAGGTGCTGAGTTTCTTCTGGCGACAGCTGCTTACATTAGGACTAGTGGCCATGGCCCTTTGGCCTTGGCTGTCTCTGAACATCCACTGTGGGCAGGTGGGAATGTGTTTCCTCTTAAGCCAATAACCAGAAAGGTTTGCATATATGTTACCGGTGTTGAATGTTTGGAAAAGTCTGACGTAACATCTGCCAATACTTAATTTTGAGTGATCGCAAATACTACAAGAAGAGTGATCAATTCTTAAGATTTATTTTATTTACGGTCTTATAAAAGTGCTCCAGACTTTTCCGTACTGCCATGGGCTGGAGTAGCCGTATGAGTCATCCACAAGCAATAACCAAGGCTGATTTGATATGAACTTAATGCTCAGCCACGAGCAAATGCCGAGGATGATTTTATGTACGGTACTTCACTTTCAGCAGATGACTTTGGTGGGCTGGACTATATCTTCCCTACTTCTGGCTGTTTTCCCCATGCTGCCAGTTGTTGGAAGAGAGCCAAATTACTCCTTGGTGTAAGCACTGAATCATCATTCTGAAAGTGTCTGAACATTTCTATTACGTTTCTAGGGAGACGTGCCATTAAAGATATTGTTTTTGTGTGATTTTCATTCATCATCACTCCCACTTTCCAAAATCTTACAAAATATCAAAATCTCTTCTGATTTTAGGATTTTGGCAGGAATCCTTGGGGCTGTTGCTGCCTTTTGGTGTGCCTCAAGGTAATGTAAGATATGAAGAGGTCTGGTTGCTATTCTACCTCTGTCTATTTCACAATGATATTTTTTCATTCTTCTGATTGCAGAATGTATCATGTGTTTTGCTGTAATAATCAAATTTGTTTCTGAACAGAAAAGAGACCAAACTTCTGTCTAGTAACTCCAAATCATCCCTTGTGTTGATCATAGCACAGGTCAGTATTGATCACAGTGTTTCTCTCTGTTTCTTCCTTTTCTGTATGTTGAAAACTGCTTTTTAGTCAGGCTCAGATAATGTGTTTTGTGTAACAAGATCTTATCTGTGTTAATCTCCATGTTTTAATCTGTCACCCCCTCAGATATTGTTGATGGTCATGTCTGTATATGTGAGACACAGCACAGCTGCAAGTCTTCTGAACAAGGAGGGCAACCCTGTCTTCAACCGAGTGTTTAGTTGGACCATGTTAGGTCAGTAATAAATCTTACTGTTCTTTTGATAAACCATGACAGTTTACGAAATGATAAGTAAGCAATTGCAAGTCTTACAGTAATTTGAATGTCCTATGAAATTGTTTGTCTCAAGAGAACAGGGTTGTCTAAAGACATATCTGCAGCACCGCCTATGGATATGTGCAGAAATGTCAATAACTTCAACACTATCTATTTTAGCATGAAAGTTCATCTGTGTTGGTAGAATACATTATAGAAAAATGCTAACACTTTACTTTCAACACTGGATTAAACTATAGGGACCTGAGATTGACCCTTTAAATTTTTGGTCAATCTCAACCTTGTTCACAGAATGACCCATCTATCTCCAGCAGTGACATCAGGAACACACCACTTTTGTAGGAGGGGGTCATAACTTTTATCTATTTGTGTGTGCTGGCCCCCATGCAGGTTGTACCTTCCTGCTGCCCCTGTTGAGTCTGCGCCTGCTGTATCCCAGACTCCTCAGCATCACCCTGGCCCTCATGACCCTGTACCTGCTGCTGTCCACAGCATATCCTTTCATCATTAGCTACATTTTGTGTCTTACCTGATGTATAACATGCGGAAGGTCTTGTACTATGATGTGTAATTGAGATAATGCAATACTGGTAGCATTTTTTATGAAACCTCAGTCATACAGTCAACACATACTAGTGACACTTTCCCAATGTGATTCTTATGTATGACTGAAGGATATAGAAACAAAACCCGATAGAATCATAGCTGATATCTGTGGGTTATTGATTTTGCACGCATGATTAGCCCCAGACATAAGGATGTAGGAGCCTGTTGTCCATCAACTCTGCCCTGGTCTGCTCCTAGGGTGTGAGTGATTAGCAGGTCACAAGAGGAACACATGATGATCACAGTCTCTCAGGAAACTTATCAGATATGTGTCCTCTAAAACAAACATTAGAAGTTCTCTGACTTGGGAAATAGTCATAATACACAAAGGAGATATCTCCTCTTCTGCATGCATGCTGTGTTTCTTCTGCATTTCTCCTTTGCTTTGACTATTGAACTGTATAAGCTTTGTGAGGGAATATAAATTAGAGTATTTAGTGATTCATTGATAAGTCAAAAGGGTTTCTCAGTAATTTAAATTTAATGTATGACCTTGACTCCCCCCACTCATGAGGCCCTGTTCTGTCTGACCTTGGGTTTCACCATGTTCTTCTGGCTGCAAATGGAACATGGACTGTCAAACTATAGTCACAGAAAGGTATCACTGTGTTTACTTATTTCTGATAATTGTACATGGCATTGTGCTCCAAATAACATCATATCCCTTAGTGATTAGTAAACATACTGTACTGATTGTTTCATCTTAAGCTTTTGCTTTGTCCATTGCTTTTGTTGTATATTGAAAACCTTGTCTTCTGTTCTGGTGTTGAATAAGTCAATCGGTCTATTTCTTCCAGCTGGAAGACATTTCATTCACAGTAGTGCTGCCAGACAGCAACAGAAAGCAGATGACAGCAGACAACATTCGCCATGCCTATTTCTTTGTATCCTTATAAGATCTTTAACATCATTGATGAGTAGATCACTTACAAAGTATTTGGCAATTTGTTGATCAGAAGTTTCTTTTTTATAAACAGGCTAAACCAGCATAGAAAATTTCATTGGTCAATTTGATTCGTATTGGAACATGTTACTAGTAGTTTGTGTGGTATCATATGTTGTATTGTAATGACATTATGGTTCAGAATCATAATGTGTAGTCGTTGTCCTTTACTGTTTTATGGCGGCTTATATTGTATTGCCTTGTCACGTTGATCCTTAACCATCCTCTCAGGTATTTTTCATAATCACAGCATTCTTTGGCACAGGGAATATAGCAAGTATTAACAGGTGAGGCAGAGGTGCATGACTTGTCATTTCACGTCCAGCAATATTATATGGCGAAGTGGTCTTCAAGTTATTTTGTAGTATCTAATTAAAGGTAGTGAGCTGTACACTATTCATCATGATATATCCTATTATGATATATTCTTCACTGAAGGACTTATGACAAAATCATGTTTTGATTGCTGCAGGATTACCCCATAAATAGACTTTCCTTAGGAAGAAATTGACAAACCTCTTTTTCAAACATAGATCTAATATGCAACATAAATTTTGACTCTTTTCTTACAGTTTTGACCCTCAGTCCATATACTGCTTTCTCACAGTCTTCAACCCATTTGTTATGGGGTCACTGCTGCTGTTAAAGGTGGGACTCACTGTTATCTATTGACTCACTGTTGACTCATTGTAAAGAATTTTAACATGAAAGTTCTTCTGTGTTGGTAGACGTCATTCTGATACAGGTTAAACTGTAATTTCCAACACAAAAATGGACTTACCCAACTTGTTGGCTGATCATCTTCAGTCTTTGTCAAGGAATGAGCAGTCCACTGCTTCTGTGATGTCATGACGTTATATACAAAATGTAGATTAGCACACGTGATTTGGTGAGCATCAGGTCATATAAGTGGCAGGAGGTCTATGTGCCCAGTGCCCACCGTCTCTCCGTTTAGGGATGGTTGTATAACTCTGAAGTTGATGACTTCTTTGATCCCTCTAGCAAGGAATTTTATTGTTTCTATGGACTGACATGCTTATATGTACATATCTGAATTTTTTTCTTTTCAACTGTTGTTTTTCATAGATCATGGTTCCATTCTTGATGGTGACCTGTGCATTCAGGGCAGTAGATGTGGTGGTACAGGTACCAACAAGAAGGTGATTATGATCATAGTACAAACTTGGTATGAAAGATAAGCATGAAGCTGATATATGGCATTAATCTCTTGTCTCTATTAATCCTGTTAGTTCTTAATTTTAAATGTCTTTGTTTAGTACACCACTGTGCACACACATGCAGTAATTAGATGACACTGCAGATAAGTCAAGTCTTCTTTGTGCTAAGGTTTGGACTAGATTTTATGCCTAGGTGCATTTTGGGGTCTTTACTTTTGATGTCGATTGCACCAAGCTAGCAATGTTTGCATAGACTTTTACATACTACTTTTTACACATTAAGCCATGTTTCTAATTAATGTATCTTGTCTTGTCATTCAATAGCCTTTTCCTGACAGTCTTGTTGATGTCTGACCTTATGGGACTGGTAAGCAGATGCAGTTTGTAGTGTTAACTTTTTTCAGTCAATCGATAGTGATCAATATTATTTGTAATAGTCTTGTTTTGTTATGATATGTATAGAATACTAGACAAGTAATGAAAGCTTTGGTAATGGGAGTAGATTTTTGTTATCAAGGTAATTATGGCCAAATCTTTGCAAATCCAAAAAATGTGACTCTACAGAGTAGTGTACACAGAGTACTGTGGTTTCATCTTTTTTTTTCCTCCAGCACTTCTTCTTTCTGGTGCAGGACACAGGCAGTTGGCTGGAGATTGGCACAAGGTATTGTTTTTTGCTTACAATGCTTAAAATATCCTTGTGATAGATGATGAATGCACATGGATACTTCCAACACTGTCACAGTTGCACATGTGAGACTACCTTGTTGATTAACTCTCTGTTTCTCCCCAGCATCAGCCACTACGTAACAGTGATGTCCACAACCATTGCCATCATGCTGCTCTTTGGTGTGGCTCGCTTCCTGACTGGGACAGCCATCATCAGTCAACAGGAGGATAAAACTCATGCCCAGTAATATTTATACAGTGTCATGATATGGAATGAAAATATGAAGGTTCTAATAACAACCCATTGTGGCCCTACGATGTCAAGCAACAACATCATCATTGTAGAGCAGACCATTTATTGAAAGGAGTCATATAGCAGCATTCAATGATGAACAATAAGTGAAACCTGAAATACTGTATTCACTGTGTTGACATAAATTGTGCAAGGAATTCATGTTCTTAATTAGTCACACACAAATCAGGTACAAAGAAGAAGACATGTAACTCTTTGTATGGAACTTAAATCAGTCTATAACTTTGATACTTTTTTGCAAACAACACATGTAGTGAAAAGAGTCATATAGCAGCATTTAATGATAAACAATAAGTGAAACCTGAAATATTCCAGTAAATATTCAATGCGTTTGCACACATTGTGTAAAAAAAATCATGTTTTTAAAGTCACACAAATTAGGTACAACGTAAAAGAGATGTAACTTTGTAACGTTAACTTAAATCAGTCTGCAATTTTGATACTTCTTTTACAAACAATAGTGCAATCCCTTTATCAGGAGAACCATTTTTGTCAAGAGGTCCAGGTCGTTAACGTGCCTACATGTACATTGTATGCGGACAGTATTAAAAGAGATTTGATATAGAATTTTTTTTGTGGACAGTATAAAAGAGATTTGATGTAGAATTTTTTCTCTGAATATTTTCAAGCTAAACAAAGAACAGACATTAAAAACACGTGTACACTTGCTCATTGTGAGTGTTTACACAAGTTCACTGATCTATTCACTCAGGTTCAGTAATTGGAACGATGTTGACACTGTTGCTGTCATAATCAGTCACCACAAGCCGCCCCTTTGTTGCCATGGCAACAGTCCATGGAGGCCCTACGTCTGTCATGATGTGTTTGAGAAACCTGCCTGTGTTATCGAACATGTCCACAACCCCACCGGTGGACACTGCGACAATGATATTACCCGACTTGTCTGTACAGATGCCATAGATGAGATGCTTCCACAGACTTTCATCTCCAAACTTATGCACAAACTGGCCATCTTCATCGTACACATAAACAGAGTGGGTACAGAGGTCTGACACAATGATGTTGCCTTGCCCATCAACAGTTATATACTGTGGGTCCTGCATCCCCTGGTAACGGCCCACAGTTCTCACACACGTTCCATCTGGCCTCAGCACCTGCACCTCACCATGCATTTTATAGCTTCTTATGGTTTGTGCGACAAGGATGTGGTCCTTCCTGGTGTCCACTGCAACTCCAGAAGACGTTCTATCCCCCGTATACCTCAGGTCGATCTTCCTCAGCACCCTGCCCTTTTTGGAGTACTGCATGGCAAAATCACCAGGCCTTGTCTCCCCCACCACCCACAGGTTTTCCTCCTTGTCGATGGCCACATCAAGCGGGTACATGTTCTGTTCAAAAGACACGAATGTTGGAAACTGCCTGACAAATCTTCCCTTCAGGGTGAAGACTTGGATTCTCTGGTTCCCGCTGTCTGCAACATAGATGTCTCCCTTGTGTGATACTGTAACGCCCCTAAGACCATCAAACTCTCCTTCTCCTTGTCCCTGTCCACCAAAGGTGACCCTCCGAGACTCATGCTTTTGTGTCCCCAAAGTTGACGGTACAGCCATGATTTGGGTTCCTGCTGGTGTGTGTTATAGCAGCTCTACCGTCAATAAAAGCCCATAGCTAGATACATAGCAACATATTTGTTCTCAAGTCAAATAGTACGGGCAGACAATAGGCCATATCAGATGTCTTTACAATTTGTAAATAATATGTTTGCTTAACAACTAGGCAACTTACAAACAATAGAGTCTCCAGGGGACTACGGTTTCCACAGGTGAAGTGAATTAGATGCAAAGCATACCACTTGAGTTGGAAGATAACAAAATAGGAGCAACACACATTCTATTAGAGTAATTCCATTTAATTATGTAATATAGACTTCAATGATCACAAAAGTTAGACATTAAGTTTTAAAACATAATAACTGATGATATGCACTTACCTAGTACAATTTGGAAATCTGTAAGATGGTATATTCCAACTTAAACCAATCACCCGTTACCAAACATCAGTCAGTGGTGAACAAACAGTAAAAAAAAACAGTAAAGCTTTTAGTGCAATGAGTAAGAGCAGTCAGAGTCTTACAAAAACATCTATATATTATAAGTCGTCACAGCATGCCTGTGTTCCACAATTCTCAAGACATTACAAACATGTTATGACACAAATTGTTTTGTATACAGCTCTAGCGCTAACAACATAGGAGTATAATTCTTTATAGATTCTTAGGTTCAGATTTAGTGTGCCACACATTGTGCATAAATATGTTCCTTCTTTATTCTGGGTAATGCCACTATATATGATTTGTCTTTTGTACACTTCCTACACAGTGTTTGAATTCTAAGGATGCTGATTAACCTGCTGAGCTTGTCATATTTCTCCATCCATTATAGAACACAAGTCACTGATTTATCACCTAACAGCTCACAAATTGTTCCAGGGCATGGCAGCCTGAGCTGTGATGTGTATTGCCTAACATGGGTGATATGCAGCCACTATGTCTGTGCATTTTGTTGATGGTCAATGGTCATAGCTTCATCTTCTTTGCCTGTGGACAGAAGAAAAAAGTCTACTTAATTTACAGATGTTTGATAATACTGTGCATAAAGTACTTTGTTTTCAAGAAAAGTGATAACAAACAACTAATATATTACATGTATGGTATTGATGTTATGAAATGAAACATACTATGATTGAATAATTAAGGCTAATATTTTAACAGTGTGTGATAAGAAGGAAAGAATCACAGTAAATTTTAAGACTATACTTACTGGGGAGGAGAAAGCTTGTCCAAAATCCGGTCTTTTGTAGGCTGTATCCTGATCCTTCGGTCTGAAAAGTAAGTGTATCATATTCTGTATTTGTATCTATATAGCCGGTATAACCGCCCTTCGGCGTAACACACCGGGTTATCACAAATAAACTTTGCATGATCTTTGGAAACACTCCAGCTGAATACTTCAAGTCATTAAGTATGTAATGATTTCATTATGTATCATTCAATAACTTTCTAGCCATATATACATGTATATCTGATTAGGTTCATCATGGATTTAAGTACAATATCTAACCACTTAGAAGTTAGAGTCTATAGTGCAACCATGCCTGACCTGGCCTCTGGTCTCTGCACACTTCTTCTCCTGTTCCTGTGGTGAGGGAAGGTGGGCATCAGCTCAGGCTCTGTGGGGAGGGGCTTCTCTTTGAAGTAGGAACTTTTCATACACTCTTCTGCACTGCCCCTGAAACAAACCAACCATTTCAGCAATGACGATTCAACACTTCTGTATCTGTGATACAATGCCTATATCATCTTAGATATAAAAGTTAAAAAGAAAAACACTACAAGGACCTTTGTCCTGCACGTTGAGAAAGCAACCATGTACGAATTTGATTTTTAAGTAATGTGGGCGTATTCTCCTATTTAGCAGGTGTTTGTGCCCAGATCTGCCTACTTTTAAGGAGTGGAGGGAGGGAGAGGGAGGAGGGCTGCAATGTCTCTATTTAAGTTAATGTTGGACCCTTCTGTCGGGAGTTGGTGATTCACTTCAAATCACCCGGAGGGAGGCCTGGCAAACCTCTGTCTCGTATCAGCCACATGGTGATTTATATCATTCACCCGGACAGGTGTGTCACCCCGTAAGGGGCGGTATAAACCGTCGTGTGTAAACATGTGCGAACATGTACAGGGTTAGCTTTTAGCAATAGCCTACGGCTAGTTGGGCAGCCCTGGCTGTTTGTAAACAGCTGAACAAATAAATAAATAAATGAAAATGTTGGACCCTAGTCATCCACCGCATGATCTAGTACGTCTGCAACAGCATCAAGCAACAGGAAGAACTCTACGAAGTAATCTTAGTTCACTGTCCCAAAGGCCAGGACAAAGGAAGACATACAACCAGACCTTTTGAAATCCAGGAACGTATCATTGCACTTACCTTTTCTTAGGATCATACATGAAGAGGAAGTTCAGAAGTCTGAGTCCAGCTTCAGACAGCCAAGGGAAGCGATGTTTTAGGTTGTTGTAGGGCTGCTTCTTCAGGCTGATCTGTTCTAATGCTGGCAGCTGGGAGAATCCAGGCCAGATGGCTTCACTTGGGGTACCTAAGGCAGAGGAGTGCATCAGTGCATCATTGTTGGAATAGGTGGTCAAGAGTTTGTGTTGATGACATACCTCTCTGAGCTCTGATATAAATGTATATCGTATTTAAGATATTTGACTAATAATATTCTAAAAATGTAAAGAATAATTAATATCAAAGGTTGCACAGTAATGTACTGCTTAAAATCTGTTGTTGCTTGAAAAAAACATGAACCAATGATGGGTTTTCAGCTCACACAAATGAAGATTGTGTTACAGTGTGCCAATCAACTACCTTCAAGATAATTAAGTACAGCTAGCTATGACATATATCCTTAAAAAGTGATATACCTAGCAGTTCCACAATAAGTTCCAGTTGGTGGATTTCTGATCTGCCTGGAAGCAAAGGCTTATGGGCCAGGAGCTCCCCAAATATACAACCAGCAGCCCTGAAAAGTAACATAGGATGTTCATGTCACCACATTTGAGTTTTAGCTCTCCTGTTTGGTATACTGCATATGGGAGGAAAAACAGACAATTGTATAAAGACATTCAAAGGACACAATACAAGGCATGAACAATCTATGGTGCAGAATAGGGGTGGGTACCGGTACAGAAAATTCAGATCCAGTTCAGGTCCAGAGGATCAGGTCCAGGTCCGGACCTGAACCTGGACCTGATTCAGTATGACTTATACCAATGGTCCATTTCACTACAAAGAAATCTGTTTGGTGGAGTATTAGACTCACACTGTTTTTTTTTAAATCCTACAATGCTAACTGTACCTGTACGATTGACTGTAAAACTTGGTAGATATGTCACTATAAACTCTACTTCACTCTTGCTATTTTCTTCCACTTGCACGCGCCAAAACCTGTGAATGCCTGATCAAATAATCTGTTAATTTCCTAAATTGTCCAACATCTGGTCCACCTTTTTTTATTCAGGTCCGTTTTTTCTGGACCACTTTAATGAGGAAAACCGGTTTTGTACCGGTACGCTGTACCCGTACTCACCCCTAGTTCAGAATGATACCTACCACATATCTACAGCAGTAGTCTGTGTCTTGGCCCCCAGCAGCAGTTCAGGTGACCTATACCAGAGGGTCACAACTCTGGGGGTCATAGGCTTGGGGGGCAGTCCAAATGTTCTGGCAAGACCAAAGTCAGCTATAGACATTGGAATACAAGAACAACAGAACTTGTTATTTCCATTTTACATCCCATCTTAATACATGCTGGTTATAATTTTGTAAAGCTATGATCAAGTGCACCTTAGAAAATATGGTCCCACATTTGTGAATCATGAGAAAGGTGAATTTGTGACAGTCATGGTTCTATAACTTTATACATTATCTCAAATACAATACCTAATCCTTAACTTAAAGGAAATTTCAGAATATGGGCAACTGTTGTCATTTCCTTCAACAGGTAATCTCCAAAACGTGTGAATACCTGCTCATATAATTATTTTGGACCGGTCCCCCCAAAAAAACAGTTTTGTATGGGTATGCTGTACTGGTACCCACCCATATTCAGCAGTGCTTGTAACCATTTGATTCCCACCACCTGACTCACCAATCTTGATGCAGCCCTTGTCTGTCATGAGGAGGTTGGAAACCTTCAGGTCCCTGTGGATGATGAAGTTGTCATGGAGATATTCCAGCCCATTGAACACCTGCAGCATGATGCACTTCACCTGAGGAACCATGGACAGAACACCCTTCTTTTAAACATAACGTTTTAAATGGTATTTGGGGATATCAAATTGTTGGTTGGTGGTTTCAAATTGCAAATATTTTCAAAATATTGTAGTTGAAACCACCATCCGCAACTTGAGCACCCTGTTTGTAAAAACAATGGATATAGGTTACCATGCATGCAGATAAAGGCAAACTAGGCAGCTTCCATTAAACTTCAAATCAAAAGACCTTCCATTCTTGCCTGGTGTCCAAACCTGGTATCCATAGCTGCCAAGTCTATTTCACAAATAAGACAAAAGAGACTTGGCAAATGTAATAGGTTTGGACACCAGACTACTTATTGTAGGAAACTATGCTTTGTGCTGGG
>NW_023365870.1:21798-22729 GCF_000003815.2 Branchiostoma floridae
TGTGGGTCACATTCAGCAGCAGTGTGATCTCACGTAGCCCACTGATGGCAGTCCTGGGGGAAGGGGCAGATGTAAACGATACATTGCATTTGATAGTGGAAAGTACAGAATATGCATATATACAGGCTTTTCATTTGACCAAGGAGGTCCAAACCTCCTTCATTTGACGTCATCTGCGCCATGTTGGTCAGCATTCCTTTGTAAACCATACAAAGATGCTAATGCTTAATTCAATTACCCGCCAACATGGTCGTCACAGGATTCAAATTATGATTAGTACAACGTCAATGAAAAGCCTGTATAGTCTCTGGTCCATCTCATCATCTTAATTACTGTTTAGCCTACAATGCATTAGATTACTAGCAGCTGCATAATAATCAATGTTAGTAAGTTACCATCCTTCTCCCGATCCATCCTCATCTTCTTGAGTGCAACAATCTCTCCGGACCGTGTGTCTCTGGCTCGATCTGGAACATTGGAAGATTAATGTTACTCTTTAATCAATCTAATGTATCGTAAATGTATATTTGAAAAAAAAAACATGCGACTGTAGACCAACATTTCAGATGATATCTTTGATACAATCTAGACATTCAAAGGGAAAGAAACACAAATAACCTAGCAAAGATGTATCATACTTACAAACTATGCCATAGGTGCCCTCGCCGAGTCTGTTGAGTTTCTCAAACTCTTGAACACTCCGGCACTTACCAAGCTGATGAGGGGAATGCAAATAACATAGTTTAATATTTAATAACCAATTTAATAAAAAATTATATTAGTTTTAAAACTATGGCATTTAGAATTTGTAACTTTATTTCCTTTATCATACTATTTAGTTTATACCATAATACCATAGTGAAATAGTGGCTAAAACTAACAGTTCACTAAGTAACGCATGCTAAACCTTTAGCCGCAGAGACGACTGTGG
>NW_023365871.1:0-15667 GCF_000003815.2 Branchiostoma floridae
TTGGAGACCTCCTCCGCCTACGTTCTGTCGCACCTCCTCTCGGAACAAGTACACTCCAAGGCCTGAGAAGTAACAGACAGGCAGTAATTTATTTACTGTTACTAGTGTTAGAATGACTGTATTTTACCTAAATCAATTTTGACAATGTGGATTCCTGTAGTATTACATGAATGACAATTCCTCTTGTAACCCTAAATGGCTAAAACTGATGCGGAGTGATGTGCAAATAAAATGAAAGGGCAAAGAAAAGCTGCCTTGATAGTTGATACATTAAGTTTGACGCCTAGAGTATGATGAGTATGGTATTTTTTACTTGTTATGATTATCTCTATCTTGTCTCTTCTCTTCTTGAAACAATACTGTAAGCCCTTTCACACTCTGACGTCAGAACGCATGTGCGGTGACAGGAATTCTAGGTAATATGTCAAAGGTAAAGGCATGGAAAAGTAAAACAGTCCTGGTCTTGACCATTGTTTCGATTTGCATAACAACGTCCACACGGTTTTTGTTTACTTTTTCAGGACCTTTACCTTTGACATATTACCTAAGAATTCATGTCGACGCACATGCGTCCTGATCTCTGTGAAAGGGCTTATTTACAGAGTTCTGTTCAATCGTAGTCAGAAGAAATGATAATATGGTATAAAACAAAATGCAGGGCTGTTTTCAAAAGTTAGTACAAACCAGACAGCACAGCGAGCGCTAGTAGAATCTTGATAATGTTGTACCCCTTCCACGTGGGCCCTCCGTCATGAAGACTGGTCTGTATAGCCGCCAGGCTATTGCGGATGTACTCCAGGGTTCCCCTCCCGGTATTTTCGATGTGATCGTCATCCGGAGATTTCTTGTTACGTCTCTCTGTGGTAGTACATAGCGTCCTGATACGTACGGTCCAGATGTTATAATTACAACTCGCTGTATTACAACATTTAAAGCGGTATGTCCGCCCGAATAACGGTACACTAGTACTAGTTGACCAAGCAGCAACAACATGCAGTGGCCGGTCACGAAAACCAGACGTTACGCGAGTCTGTAGCATCAGAAACGCCCTGCCGAGCCTACCTCCCGTCCCTACGACACAGACACGGCCATACATGCCGACTCCGATCTTTAGAAACAGTCTGTGCCGTTGGAAAACGCCCGAAATCACTTCTCATGCGGGTTTGACAGTTCTGAGCAGTGACCACCAATCATGTCTTCCCTATCCTTATAATGCATTTAATGGCAAATAGAAGCTGTCAAAAGTCACCTACCTGACGTTTCGTTCTCGAAAAACTAATATTGAGAGGGTAGCCCGGCTTCTAAAATGTCCATTCTCAACTTTTCGGAACTTTCTGACCACTGGAACACATGTGATTTGCATCCAAACGCAACTCGGTGACCTTTGACCCCATCTGGCACTACAATGACAGCTACATAACAAACTTCTTTCTAGTGTCCAGGCACCCAAAACAGGCTTGAAAGTCTGTTTTTTTCGACATAATAAAAAACCTACAACCCTTACCTGTAGAATACAGCTCCAAGATGCCAACATTTCCAAAGAAAAACACATCTTCTGATACTTTTAAAAATCAATCCTGAGGGGACTCACCGGGGACCTTCTGCGCAGCCGTCAATTAGGGTCATTGCCCTTCTGATCTGTTCTATGGCCGCCATGTTGTTTGTTGTGTTGACCTTTGACCTGGAAGTGGGCGGGACCGGAATCAGCTGTTCACAGAGTGAAGGGGGCAAGGTGTAGAAAACCCTTCCGCTTCTGCCTTATTTCAGGTGGGAATCTGTGCTGTTACGGAATAAGGTGAGATTATATGACATGCATATGTGATGTAACAAGGTTGTCGTAACTTGAGTGCTTGCTGCTTCCAGCTCCCAGAAAGTTTGAAAGTCTCAGATCTAATCCAATTGATGATATGATGGAGGTATCCAAAGTTTGGGTGACTGAGGACACTTACTTACTTGGCGATCAGTAAAAGTATAGCTCGAGGGAGTCGTATTTGCACGAATAGGTACTCAATGATTCATGCAGTTTTTGATTACAAGATCGCGTTTGCTTCTTTTTGCTTGAGTGTAATGTTTACCATATGATTGATGATGGTGACAAAATTGCACACTCACGTAGAACATAAAGTTATAAACTCCGATATTAATTTTGATACCATGTACGTACAGTTGGTTGAGCAAAATTCTTTTGCTCCACTGAACACTTAGAACAGTTTAAAGGAGTCAGTCATAAATAAAGGATTATAAGGTTTTCAGACCTTTTTCTCCAGGCGTCATTTCTGCCAGCTTCAGATTACTCAGAAAGTGTCTCTGAGACATTATGGCTTCTAATGTTGGCAAGAAGCTCATCAACTCCAAGGAACGATGCGTGGATGAGTCACTAGAGGGCACTGCTGCAAGCCACCCAGGCCTGCGCCTGCTGTCGGGCCATCGGGTCATGGTGCGAGAGGACGTGGCGTCAGTGCGGGCAGCGGGGAAGGTCACACTACTGTCTGGTGGGGGGTCGGGGCATGAACCCGCACATGCAGGTACAGGACAACTGCACATGCGCAGAGACATAAACTGTGGCCTGTGGGTATTATGTCAAAAGTGAAGACCTCTATAATTTAATGAACTTGTGAAATGTTGTGTCTAGGTCATGCGTGTGTTCTGCTTATGTCTCAGAGTCACCTATGACATATTACCCACAACACATTTCGCTGCGCAATTGTGCAGTTGTAACTATGAACTGAGGCAAAAAAAAAGAGCTGCCCTTACGCCACTCTATTAGGTAATTTAATGGTCGATCAAAGTTGTCTGTTCAATAGCAGTTCTCTGAATTGCCTGGCTGCTGTCCTGGCAGCATTGCTAGTTTGCCAACATGATCATTCCACTTTGAAATAGAATGGAGAAGAATCCTAAATATCAGTAGATGATGAATTCAATGAATTCAATAATATCATGCTATGAATATATAGTATGATAGCCAGTACATGGGGGAATTCAGTTGCACAAGATTTTTACAATGCAATGAGATGTAATCTTGTTTTGTTGCGAATAGGTTACATCGGTGCAGGAATGCTGACTGGGGCCATCGCAGGTTCTGTGTTCACCTCTCCTCCTCCTGCAGACATACTGGCTGCTATCAGGGCTGTGGGACAGGGGAACCCAGGTTTGTGTGTCCTTCCACACATCAGGGCTGTGGGACAGGGTAACCCAGGTTTGTGTGTCCTTCCACACACCAGGGCTGTGGGACAGGGTAACCCAGGTTTGTGTGTCCTTCCACACATCAGGGCTGTGGGACAGGGTAACCCAGGTTTGTGTGTCCTTCCACACATCAGGGCTGTGGGACAGGGGAACCCAGGTTTGTGTGTCCTTCCACACATAAGGGCTGTGGGACAGGGGAACCCAGGTTTGTGTGTCCTTCCACACATCAGGGCTGTGGGACAGGGTAACCCAGGTTTGTGTGTCCTTCCACACATCAGGGCTGTGGGACAGGGGAACCCAGGTTTGTGTGTCCTTCCACACATCAGGACTGTGGGACAGGGGAACCCAGGTTTGTGTGTCCTTCCACACATCACTGTGGGACAGGGGAACCCAGGTTTGTGTGTCCTTCCACACATCACGGCTGAGGAGCAGGAGAACCCAGGTTTGCGTCTCCTTCCCAACATCACTGTGGAACAGGAGAAACCACGTTTGTGCATCCTTCCACACATCAGGGCTGTGGGATAAGGGAACCCAGGTTTGTGTGTCCTTCCACACATCAGGGCTGTGGAGCAGGGGAACCCAGGTTTGTGTGTCCTTCCACACATCACTGTGGGACAGGGGAACCCAGGTTTGTGCATCCTTCCACACATCAGGGCTGTGGGATAAGGGAACCCAGGTTTGTGTGTCCTTCCACACATCAGGGCTGTGGGACAGGGGAACTCAGGTTTGTGTGTCCTTCCACACATCACTGTGGGACAGGGGAACCCAGGTTTGTGTGTCCTTCCACACATCAGGGCTGTGGAGCAGGGGAACCCAGGTTTGTGTGTCCTTCCACACATCACTGTGGGACAGGGGAACCCAGGTTTGTGCATCCTTCCACACATCAGGGCTGTGGGATAAGGGAACCCAGGTTTGTGTGTCCTTCCACACATCAGGGCTGTGGGATAAGGGAACCCAGGTTTGTGTGTCCTTCCACACATCAGGGCTGTGGGACAGGGGAACTCAGGTTTGTGTGTCCTTCCACACATCAGGGCTGTGGGATAAGGGAACCCAGGTTTGTGTGTCCTTCCACACATCAGGGCTGTGGGACAGGGGAACTCAGGTTTGTGTGTCCTTCCACACATCACTGTGGGACAGGGGAACCCAGGTTTGTGTGTCCTTCCACACATCAGGGCTGTGGAGCAGGGGAACCCAGGTTTGTGTGTCCTTCCACACATCACTGTGGGACAGGGGAACCCAGGTTTGTGTGTCCTTCCACACATCACTGTGGGACAGGGGAACCCAGGTTTGTGTGTCCTTCCACACATCACTGTGGGACAGGGGAACCCAGGTTTGTGCATCCTTCCACACATCATGGCTGTGGGATAAGGGAACCCAGGTTTGTGTGTCCTTCCACACATCATGGCTGTGGGACAGGGGAACTCATGTTTGTGTGTCCTTCCCCTCATCGCTGTGGGACAGGGGAACCCAGGTTTGTGTGTCCTTCCACACATCATGGCTGTGGAGCAGGGGAACCCAGGTTTGTGTGTCCTTCCACACATCAGGGCTGTGGAGCAGGGGAACCCAGGTTTGTGTGTCCTTCCACACATCAGGGTTGTGGGACAGGGGAACCCAGGTTTGTGTGTCCTTCCCACATCACTGTGGGACAGGGGAACCCAGGTTTGTGTGTCCTTCCACACATCACTGTGGGACAGGGGAACCCAGGTTTGTGTGTCCTTCCACACATCAGGGCTGTGGAGCAGGGGAACCCAGGTTTGTGTGTCCTTCCACACATCACTGTGGGACAGGGGAACCCAGGTTTGTGCATCCTTCCACACATCAGGGCTGTGGGATAAGGGAACCCAGGTTTGTGTGTCCTTCCACACATCAGGGCTGTGGGATAAGGGAACCCAGGTTTGTGTGTCCTTCCACACATCAGGGCTGTGGGACAGGGGAACTCAGGTTTGTGTGTCCTTCCACACATCAGGGCTGTGGGATAAGGGAACCCAGGTTTGTGTGTCCTTCCACACATCAGGGCTGTGGGACAGGGGAACTCAGGTTTGTGTGTCCTTCCACACATCACTGTGGGACAGGGGAACCCAGGTTTGTGTGTCCTTCCACACATCAGGGCTGTGGAGCAGGGGAACCCAGGTTTGTGTGTCCTTCCACACATCACTGTGGGACAGGAGAACCCAGGTTTGTGTGTCCTTCCACACATCACTGTGGGACAGGAGAACCCAGGTTTGTGTGTCCTTCCACACATCACTGTGGGACAGGGGAACCCAGGTTTGTGCATCCTTCCACACATCAGGGCTGTGGGATAAGGGAACCCAGGTTTGTGTGTCCTTCCACACATCAGGGCTGTGGGACAGGGGAACTCAGGTTTGTGTGTCCTTCCACACATCACTGTGGGACAGGGGAACCCAGGTTTGTGCATCCTTCCACACATCAGGGCTGTGGGATAAGGGAACCCAGGTTTGTGTGTCCTTCCACACATCAGGGCTGTGCAGCAGGGGAACCCAGGTTTGTGTGTCCTTCCACACATCACTGTGGGACAGGGGAACCCAGGTTTGTGCATCCTTCCACACATCAGGGCTGTGGAGCAGGGGAACCCAGGTTTGTGTGTCCTTCCACACATCGGGGCTGTGGGACAGGGGAACCCTGGTTTGTGTGTCCTTCCACACATCACTGTGGAGCAGGGGAACCCAGGTTTGTGTGTCCTTCCACACATCACTGTGGGACAGGGGAACCCAGATTTGTGTGTCCTTCCACACATCACTTTGGGACAGGGGAACCCAGCTTTGCGTGTCCTTCCACACATCAGGGCTGTGGGATAAGGGAACCCAGCTTTGTGTGTCCTTCCACACATCAGGGCTGTGGGATAAGGGAACCCAGGTTTGTGTGCCCTTCCACACATCGGGGCTGTGGGACAGGGGAACCCAGGTTTGTGTGTCCTTCCACACATCACTGTGGGGCAGGGGAACCCTGGTTTGTGTGTCCTTCCACACATCACTATGGGACAGGGGAACCCAGGTTTGTGTGTCCCACATATCAGGGCTGTGGGACAGGGGAACCCAGGTTTGTGTATCCTTTCTCATATCATGGCTATGTTTTACTATATCACATTTTTTATGATGGCAATTCTTTTTCAGCTGGCACACTACTGATAGTGAAGAACTACACCGGGGACCGGTTGAATTTTGGCATGTCGTTGGAGAGAGCCCGTTCGGAGGGTCTCCATGTGGACATGTTGGTGGTCGGAGAGGACTGTGCCCTCACCAGCCATGACAAGACAGCTGGAAGAAGGGGTCTAGCTGGGACTGTCTTCATCCACAAGGTGGGTTCATCATACATGGATAAGGTTTCTTATTCCCTTCGTGAAACGAAGGGTTTGTTTTGAGTGCTGTTTGTGTGTGAGAGGGACGTTTGTCAGCCTGATATCTGGGGAAGGCATGGATGGATTATTTTGATATTTGGTATGTGGGTAGGGTTAGACATGAGGAAGGAATGGTAGGAATTGCGTTACGGCAGGGCGTTCTAGCGGAGTGTTATTGTACTGCAGCAGAACTTCCGGTTTTGATATTTTTTTTTCGGGACTTTTTTGGGTGATGATTTTTACGTGGTAGGTAGCTGTGTAAATGAATAGTAAGGTGTGTAAGTTTTGGCCACTTAGGGGTTTTGCTGGGGCGGTGAAAGTCATTCTTGTGTTAGGTTTTGAGAAGGAATAATGCAAGCAGGGGTCGATGGAACGGAATGACTGTAGGTATGCAGATAGCTTACGTAGTGATGTACATAATTGTATGATTGTTATGCAAATTAGGAGGTAATTAGCAGAATGCAATAGGTATGTTTGGAAACCGTTGTATGGTGCGTGTCTGTGGACAGAAAAGCTCGCGAACGGCTGGACAGATTGCTCTGATATTTGGTATGTGGGTAGTTCTTGAGAAGGAGAAGAAACGTACGAGGCGTTTTTTCGTTTAGTGGCTTTTGACGGTTTTGCAGGGGATGTTTGTAGGTGGAAAATGGGTTTTACGCAATCGTAGGTATTACGCAATAGTGGGTATTACGCAATCGTGCTATATTTAGGTGATATTACGTCATGCCGATGGGCTTCATGCTTACCCCGTCCCAACAGGAAGTGATCCCAAAGGTCATAGTTGCGCAATAGAGAAAATGGTTTATATTGACAGTACATTATACATGATGGGGTGTGCATGTTCCCCATAAGATTTGATAATCTGTAGACTAAGGGCAATGATGATATTGTATACAGGGGCGTGTATTACACGTTTTAAAAGGGTTGCACATGTACAGTTACTACCGGTACAATACACTGATGAACAAAGCAGGGTTTGTTTTTCACAGTAACTTGCAGTCATTGATGAGATTGTTTATAGGGAGTTTACATTAGACATATGGGATACACAATGTAGTGGACTGCATTGTGAAACAAAGAATGTTACGACATCATCATTGTTGCAACCATTGATACATTTGCTTCCGGCGGTGGATTTGTTATCCTACCTGCTGAAATTGGACAAATTTCTTGTCGGGATAAGCATTTGGTCTCTCTTCCAAGGAAGAAATTATGCATGTTTTATGTTATCCCGGACAGAAAAGGTGTCGCGAGGCGTATAGTCCTATTGACTGACAAGCCCCGTGCGGGCGGATAAAGCGTTCCCGCCACGGCACGGCCATTTGTACTGATATGTGGCGAGAACGTTTGGGCAAGAGACACGGGGTCATGTCAGAATTTCAATGAGTTCCAAGTCGCAAGCCCAAAATGGAAGTTATACTTTTATGTCTTGTTTTCCAAGCGATGTAATGTAGAGTATATAGGTCACAACAAGGACACAAGTGGTAATTAACACAATCACGTCATTTGTACCGACATGTCGCGAGAACGATTAGGTGAGAGACACGCACGGGGTCATGTCGAAAGTTCCATGAGTCACAAGTCGCAAGCCCAGATGGATAGTTATACTTTGATGTCTTGATTTCTCTGCAATTTAATCTAGGGTAGGTCGCAGGTGCTAGTTAGCAGATTCATGCCATTTGTACTGATATGTTACTAAAACGATTGGGTAAGAGAAAAGGGGTCATCTGAAAAGTTCCATGAGTTCCAAGTCGCAAGCCCAAAATGGAAGTTATACTTTTATGTACCTGAGGAGGAGCATTCCGTGACGACACCAGCCATCACATTTTGGAGGTGTTCGCTGGGGATGTGAAGATCATTTATGTGGATCTCACCAATGACGGCGTTGATGTGGTCAACGTTATTGTTTTATGTGTTATTTTATTGATATTTTGATGCAACAGTCGATTTTAGCCCAGTCAATATAAGTCTTTATCTTCAAAAGACAATGAAAGGTATTTGCTTTGTCCATGGAAATGAATGGACAGGACAGTTTGTGTCATGTGCACAAACAAGAAAGGATGGATGATAGAATACTTTTAAAATACAGCTACTGCCTATATCACTTTTTTCGGCGCACCTTCCTATGTGACGGTCTCCATGCTTTCTCCCAAAAAGCGTAAGCAGGCCTTCTTCATCTCCCGTAAATCGCAGAGACACGGTTTCATTTTACACAGTTTGTAGCAGGCCATAACGTACACATACATTCCATTCCATAGTAAAAACCACAAACCCTTTGTCTTCGCATTATATTCTACAACTTCTCAATGCATTTCACAGATAACATTGACCACCTACTGCCAAGATTCCAAGTAACTTGCCTTTTAGATTCTTAATGACATACAAAAGTCTCCAATAATGTCGGCCTGACGTAGAAAACGCTCATCCTGACATGCACCTCACAGTTTCATATTTAAAACCAACAACATCCTCTCAACACCTCGCCTTCTCACTTCCACTTACAAGTGACGCTCTGTGGACGACACAGAACTAAAGCTAGCCAATGACACGTCTACATATAAACCCTCCACCACTGCACCATCACCCATTTCACGAAGGTTGAGTTCTGCGAACGCTTGTTCCTATTGGGTTTATCATCTGTTTTTTCCATCTCAAAGGACAAGATGGTGTACCCGATATTGGTTGAGTCCTTGCAAAAAGCGCTCTTGTGATCAATCGGCCATGCAGTACCAACGGTGCTTGTGCAAGTGGCCTGCCGTGCCCTATTACTCACGTGAGCATCTTCCGTGAGACCAATATTGGGTTTATAAAGTTAGCTCATCTGACAAGGGTTACACATGCTGGAATGTAGATGTGGTGGCATGCAGATGCATCAGTTAACACTGTGAGGTGAAAGTCTTCCCTAAGTGTTGTGGCTATTCCTGATCTTATTCATTTGTCCCTTCACATTTAAATGATGTGCATCCTTTATATTTTAACTGTTTATAATCTCAGCTTGTTAACTGACTTTCCCATAGATAGCAGGAGCCTTGGCTGAGCAGGGACGATCACTGGAGGACATCGTCAAGGTGGCTTCTCAGGCGGCAAGTCAGATGGGTAAGCCTATACTTACCACTAACAGGTTGTTGTTGTTGTTGTTGTTAGAGAAATAGACATGGCCCGGCCTTGAAATGTAACGTTAGGTCACCTTTTTCCGTAGGGAAACCTTTATCCGTTCATTTTAAAACAATGTATTTAGGGATATCAAGTCGACAGATGGTGGTTTCAAACTGCAATATTTTGAAAATAGTACAATATTTAACTACCGTCCATTGACTTAATATCCCTGGATACCCTGTTTAGCAACACAACGGTAATAGGTTACCCCGCGGATAAAGGTGAACTAACGTTATCACAAACATAGTTTATAGTAAGAACACGGAATTGACTTGGCAGATGTTAAATGTGAGTTGTTAAATGTGAGTTGTTGTTCCTGCACCCATCTACAGGCACCATTGGGATCAGCCTGTCCCCCTGCAGTGTTCCAGGATCAGGGCCTTCCTTCCAACTCCAGCAGGATGAGTTTGAGTTGGGACTTGGTTAGTATCTGTATCTGTATCTATATAGCCGGTATAACCGCCCTTCGGAGTAACACACCAGCTTCGCAGGCACGCTGTGCAGAAGCAGTTGGTTATATTACACTGAACGATCCCTGTATCTGTGAACGATCCCTGTTCAGCTTCGTACTGAAGAAAAAGATTACAGGTCTTAGTGTCAAGTGTTGACACGTACATGTGGACATAATAGCATACCAAATCCATGTGTGTTTTGTCACACTTTTGACAATAGACCTAAAGCTCTCAGTGGGCACGACCCCGCCATCCCTTCCCATCCCAAGCACAGTACACTGGGGCTCTGGCAGATATTGAACGGGGGACCTCTAGATTTTGAGCCCAATACCCATCATTTATGCCACACACAATGCCACTAAATCTCATCCTACTATCCATATCTCACTCTTAGCACATTATTTTTTCTTTGATTAAATATGGTGGATCTACAGTAACTCTTAATGTTGCTCTTAGAATACTTTGTCATGTACATTTTGCAGACTGAATTTAATGCAGTCATAAGTTGCATCAAAGTAACCATTTCAGTTTTGTGTCTACTCAAATTTACATGTGGGAAACTGATTGTGAAAGAAATTATGTTTCTTACAGGTATACATGGCGAGGCTGGCTGTAGGAGGCAGAAGGTGGGTACACTGGTTTTCTGCCACGTTGATGTTGTTTTATTTCCTACATATACATAATCATGTGTACACCATTCATGCTTTACTTATCTCAAATGCGGAATTCTATCTGGAATTTTACAGCCATGCACAGAATTCTATAGAAATACCTGGTCCCCTGGGACCTATCGATGTTACCTAATTATTGTTGTCTTCTTCTTCATGTACAGTACCGACTACGTTTATGGTCCGGTCTGAACGCGATTTAATCGCGTGCAAAAGTCGTGCAAGTCGCGATTACATCTCGTGTAATTCGCGATTAAAACTCGTGCAATTCTCGGGTAAAACGCGATTAGATATGTGTGTACCCGCGTCTGATATGCATGAAATCACGTCTAACCGCGTTTAGACGATCAATGAATAGATTTCAGACACGCCTCTTCTTTTCATAAACATTTTCTAGACACGCCCGTGCCGTCCAAAGTTCGGGGTTTGGCAGAAATCGGCTTCTTTTCATATGCAGACCCCCGCGCGGAGGGCGGAGAACGTATCACGCCCAATTTCCCAATTTGTTTCTGAACTAACGCATAACCTCGCAGTCTAGAACGCACCCGCGCCGCTCCCAACCACGATATTTCTAGAAGATTTGCTGCAATTTTGAGGAACCGACTGTTCCGCACATGTTTAAATCTGATACGTGAAAATTAAAGAAAAACAAATAAATTTCCACAAAAGTGTGTTTTTCTTAAGCAGAATATATGGCAAAGTATGCTTTTACTGGACCCCGATCTTTCGGCGCTGCCGTGGCTAGCGCCAGGGTCACGTACCGGAAAAAATCCTTCCGAAGATTTGCTACAATTTTGAGAAACCGACTGTTCCGCACATGTTTAAATTTGATACGTGAAAATTAAAGAATAAGAAATAAATTTCCACAAAGGTGTCTTTTTCTTAAGCAGAATATATGGCAAAGTATGCTTTTACTGAACCCCGATCTTTCGGCACTGCCGTGGCTAGCGCCAGGGTCACGTACCGGAACAAATCCTTCCGAAGATACAAAACGTATGGTGCGACCTCGCACCCGCGCCGCTACCTAACCTACCACGTTCTTTCTCGGAAGATTTGCTACAATTTTGAGGAACCGACTGTGTAGTGCAAGTTTGAATCTTATACGTACATGACAAGAAAACATCAAATAAATTGTTTTTTTCCCAAGAATGGCAAGATGTGTTTTTCTAAATCAGAAAACATGGAGTAAATTCTGCTTCTGTCTGACCATGCGTGACGAGGACGGCCCGCTACCGCGGCCAGTGTCAGGACCACCCGAAAAAAACCTACCGACTCTATGTTGAATTATTTGTGTCCTATTTCTGTTGTTGCATTATTTGTACGCTGGTGTAGCGATATCAAATTCGCCCACACTACACGATACTTGCCACTGTAAATAGCTACAATAGTCTGTGTTTGCATTTCTTATCTATCGATGAAAGTGAAGACAAGTTAATCATGTTCCGAACTGATAGGTAAGTACACTAGTCTTTCAGTTTCAGAATGAACAACAAGGAATGTCCAGTGCGACCAGTGTAGTCGTACAAAATCCTGGCGGTCTCACTACCAAGTAAACAGGCTTCGACCGGCAGATACTACATGTAAGTATCTACATCCGAACTTCAAGCGCCGCCCCGCCTCCGGTGGAACGTGACCTGTTTATAAATATTCCAACCTTCCTAAAGTTCGCCACGGCGCGACTACTAGCATATCATATTACATTTAGACGTGTACACGGTTTGTGTGGGGTCCAGAACGTGGGACAGGTTGTGGAAGATTGGGTTATTTGAGCGCAAATATGAAACTTATATCGTTGCGATAAAATCAACAGCTGTTTTGATTGTTTAGTGTGTGTAAGTACACGATTGACGTAACTGTTACGGTGCTGGTAAACTTGTAGAAAAATTACATTGTAAACCTTCAGAATTTGGTCTGGTCTGGTCTCACGTGCTGCTCAATTTGATTGACACATGCACGGTAAGGAGCGGCTTCTTTGAAAGTATGTTCCCACAGAAGAAGGCCACGTTGACTGTTGCAATATTCTGCGTTTATTTTCTACTCCGATCTAGCCCCGTGTTTAATATGTGGTTATTTTTTCTTGGTTTATCCAAGGGGGTTTTATCAACCTACTTGATTTATCTAACTTTGTTTTATTTGTATTATTGACAATTTCTAGAGCAGATCTAGACTAATTAAAATACTTCGTAGACTGCACACGCAGCGGTAGCGTACGTCATATTTGAACTTTGTGGCAATGTCGCAGGGGTGGATGATCTATAAATTCTGTATTCCAAATTTTATAATTCATTTCCCAACTGGTTCATATTAAAGGAGCCACGACCAATGAATTAAGAATGTTTTTAAATGTTTAAGTGTATAAAATTTCATTATTAATTAAAGTTTGTACACGGACATATTCATATTCACGGACAACCTACCGTTTTTCCAACATTCGGAACAGATGATGACGATCCGACTGGTGTAGAAGCTGCCGAATGATGATCGATAACATCGGTAGTAAACTTACCTTTCATGTTCCAAAGGCAATGATATATCGTGTTTACCTATTTCATTGGTCAAATCCCTCTTCGTAGTATCCCGACCAGCTAAATTTATATATCTATATGTTGCTGAAAAACAACCGTAAACGTATAGGCCCTTTTAGTAAAAGAGTGAACCTCTTTGAACAGCGCATAACAGTTGTAGATAAACTGACTAAAAACATGTTCATTTTAGAAACGTAAAATACTAGAAGTAGAAGTAATGTTAGTAACGCTAACGCAACTTTTAACTGAATCAATGACAGGTTAGAAAAACTTGATCACATACTCAACAAGAAAACCAATAACTGATGAAGAAATTTTCGGCAAAATAACAATTGTCTGTGTCGAACCAAGACGTATGCCCCTTGAATATGGTTGCGTGGGTCCACTGCCCGACGACCAGGAACGTCCGAGGCGGTCAGGAACATAACAGGTAGGTCTTGTTGGTCGAGTTGCAACCATGACGATCAGCTGTATGTCCAGGAAACCGGCGGATAGAAATCCGAATCCTACTTTCCTAGCCTAGAAAATTAGCTACCGATATCTAACTACATAGTAGAAGTTATGTTAGTTACACCAACACAACATTGTTAGAACAGGTACATGTTTGTTTGAACAGATACGCAGACAAAACAAGATTAACAAAAAGATTTAAAAAACACATAAAGTAGAATGTATGCCCTGGAGTATGGTTGCGTCGGTCGACTGCTCGACGACCAGGATCGTACGATGGCTGTGTTCCGACCCAAGAGCTCCGTCAGGAACAGGTAAGTCTTGTTTGTCGAGTTTGTAACCATGACGATCAGCAGGCGGATGGAAACCTGAATCCTACTTTCCTAGTCTAGAAAATTAGCTGCCGATGCCGAACCAAGGAGTATCAACGTTCCTAGAAATATTAAGTTATGACCAAACACAATATCCTTTATTCATATTTAAATACATGCAAAACGGTCAATTTATGCGTATAAATACTAGTAGTCCATTCATGTCAGTGTATAGTCTTCAACCCAGCAATTCCGTTTATATTAGATGACGATCGTGTTTATGCTGTCAGTCCTTTATGGGTCCAAAAGATTCGAACTTGTATTATTTTATCATATACCTTCCACGAAAATTAGACGAAAGTAGCCCGCCTAAAAATGTAAATAGGAGACAATTTTTGCCGGCAACCCGCTCGGTTGCCGTTACGACTTTTGTAGTATGCCGTAAAAAAAATACCACCTTCTTCAAGTTGGAAATGATTATCGACAGACTGTTCACAGAATTCTTACTCAGCGATGTGAGAATGATCGATGCCGGAAAAGTCCCTCCGATGTTTTGCAAAATTATCTATGCCTTGCGGACGACGCTGGCCGAGCAGTAACGTGTTAAATTTTATCAAAGAATGCACATTTCGTGATAAATGATTTAAAAAAACACAACAAAGCGTTAGTTCTACGCTTCTTCTTGTTGTTACCACTTTGTCAGCGCCGCTTCTGGCTGTGATTGGAGGGAAGTTGATTGGATTTATCTCATAATCAGGCAGGCGCTACTTCAGAGGGCTACCGCCGGAGCTGTCGCCATGGTAACCGCACGTCCAGTTGCATTTCCCACGCGCGTCTAGTTCTTCCCAACTCTCTGCCGTGACGTACAGTACAGCTTATACACATAATTTTCGGTGGAATGTAACGCCGTATTTTACGGGGAAATGTGGCGAATCGAACTTGTATCTCTTTTTGCTGGCCTTCCACTAAAATTATACGAAGATAACCCGCCAAAAACTGTAAGTAGGAGACTATATTCGCCGACAACCCGCTTGTTTCGACGGTTGACATCATCGTCTTCCCTTTGAGGCTTACGAAAAAGCTTAGCCGTGAAGACTATTTTCTTTTGCGTAGTTCGGGTTGCTTTCTGGATTCATCATTGACATTTATTTTATATCAGAAAATATCTATCGGGAGACTGTTTTCTTATCACAATTTCCATACCCAGCGTTGTGAACATGATCGCTGTTGGCAATTTTCCTCCGATGTTTTGCAAATCCGTACCCTTTGGACGGTGTTGGATGACGAGCAGTAACGTGTACACGCCTGTTCAAATTTATCGAGAAATGCACATTTCGTGATAAATAAAAAAGCAACAACACAACACCAGCAAAATGAAAAGTTACTAATCAAGATATAGTATAGAAATTTAACTCAGTCTGAGCAATCGGTACCAGGAGAGAATGTCGATATATTAATTTGCTGACTGTGAACTTCTTTTACGATCTTAGCTAAAAGCGTCATCGTCCTCGACAATATGGTGACACCCGCGCGCGTCCAGCCCTGTATATCACCAATATCACAATAC
>NW_023365871.1:16833-22658 GCF_000003815.2 Branchiostoma floridae
ATTTCTGTGATCTTTAAGGGGCTTGTTCTCCGACATCCAGCAATTTAAATGAATGGTTTTACTTAGGCCTACACTAGACGAAAAGACCGAATATGTAGACAGGTGCTGACGGATTCCAATTTGCAACACCTGACGGATGCTGACGTATGCTGACAAATGCTGACGGATCCCAAAAACCATCACGGATCCCAAAAAATGACGGATCCCACTTGCATCCGCAACGCATTCGTAGGTATCCGTAACTCTCATCGGTGGATACAAACATATACTCAGTACTTTGTGACGGATGCTAACACTGCATTCTTATGGATACTTACTTATAATCACGGATCCGTTAGTATCTGTAAGCCACTAACTGATTCAAACATTGTATTCGTATGGATACTTACTTTTAACGCAAACGAAAGAATACGTGGTCAGGATTCTTGTTTATCAGCGAAAAGTCTTCAGATGCAGACGAATACCAAGGATACAAATTTTTAACATCCTGACGGATGCTGACGGATACCAAAGATTACCAAAAATCACGGATCCCATACACATCCGTAACGCATTCGTTGGTATCAGAAACTCGCGGTGGATGCAAACACGGAATTCGTTTGCTTACTTACTTCGTGGCGGATGCTAACACAGCTTCCGTAAGAATACTTACTTTTTATGTATGCGTGGCTAGCACTCTTGTTTTTGAGCATATATTTTATTTTTTAGATTGGTCATATCTTTCCCCCTTTTTGTACCTCGGACACCACAGTTTGTAACGTCAATACAAGTGAGACAATCCACGTTACGCTAGATACCAGGATACTCGGATTCGTAAGGATGCGAAATGGTTTTTTTCTGCATTCGTGGCAGGATTACCAACAATGCACTGCTCCAGTGGATTGCTCCAGTGGATGGGATTCCATTGGAGCAGTGCATTGTTGGTAATCTTGGGATATCTTAAATATGTGACCAGTGCTGTCTCCAGCTTTAAATTTATTTCCGTCCCTAACATTGGGGTGGGGGTGGGTGGGATCGGGGCGAAGGCCCGACGCGAGCGCCGCAGGCGCTCGCCAAACTAGGGGGGTCCGGGGGCATGCTCCCCCGGGAAAATTTGAAAATTCAAACCCTCTAAAACGCTATATCACGTATTTTCGGAGGCAAAATTTCATTTCGTAAAGTAGGACTACCGACACCCCACGATCTCAAACAAAAGGCTTTGTTCCGACTGCCCGCCCCTTGGTCGGCATTTCGCTGATGAAATATATTGTTCGTTAAGCAGTGTTGCGTTTACACTCTGAACTTTGCATGATACTTTTTCGTCGTCATTTTCACGTATTTGTTGATAAATTGTGGATAGCTCGGGGGCTGGATAACGCCGCGGGTGTTGGCATTATTGGCCGAGGTCCATTGACGCATTTCAGCTTGTAAGGTATCGTAAGATCGTATTGAAAGGAATGTGCATTTCTCGATAAAATTGAACACCTTTCTGCTCGTCGTCCAGCACCGTCCAAAGGGTACAGATTTGCAGATCGGTGGAAAATTGCCAACAGCGATCATGTTCACAGTGCTGGGTAAGAATACCGTCGCGGGCTACTCCCGTATAATTTTAGTGGAAGATCGGCAAAAAATATACAAGATCGATTCCTAATATTTTCCCGTGAAAACAGGTTTACATTCCCCCGAAAATTACGTATGTAAGCTGTAACAGCAGCGAGTTGGAAAACGCGGCTAGACGTGTTGTTACCATGGTAGCAGCATCGGCGACAGCCTTTTGAAGTAGCGCCTGCGACAGGGCGTTCGTCATAATTCTAAAAATTAAATCAACTTCCCACCAATCACAGGCAGCAGGGGCGCGGACAAAGCGGTAACACCATGTCAATCACGATGAAACGCGGAACTTTACGAACACGGCGCTGCGAACTCGGTCCCAACTCCAAGCAAAAACGTGCTTTTGAAGATAAATGGCGCAAGAATCGGCCGTGGCTTCGTCACATCGTAGACGTAGACGGTGAGAATATGGTTTTTGCCATCTGTTTAAAGTTTGCATCAGGGGGAAAACCTCCTTTGTTGATGGTTGTAGAACTATGAAGATAACCAGTGTGACGGTTTACTGAGGCCTCCGACACACACACGACGGCCGAGTAAAGAAAGATAATTTCTGAACTGCCGTGTCAGGTTCATAATGAATTGCAGTCTCCCGTTAATGTTGATTTTAAAACGTACAAGGGCCTGGTGATTCCGATCGGCATTGCAAAATAAAACATAGAATAAAAGTGATGTCGATTATTACAGATGTTTTCTTGTCATGCTTGTTCATACACCAGTACACACACATCTTTAACTATATGGAAACAAATTGGGCGGGATGCGTTCTCCGCCCACAACTCGGGCGGCCTGCATACGAAAAGAGGCTGATTTCTGCCAAACCCCGAACTTTCGCCAGTAGGGCGTGTCTGGAAAATGTTTATGAAAAGAACAGGCGTACACCGCGTGTTCGCAACATCATCAGTTCGAGAGTCCCGGTCTCACCCGTAGTTTATGTTTGGACTTTGGTGCTACTCGACATTGGGACTTTAGCCTAAAGAGCCACAACTGTGGTAAGGCACAGTGGTAAGGTAAGATAACGCCGCACCACGCCTTCTTTTGCGCCACGCGAATAGCACACTGCCGATCTGTGATGTCCACACATCTCCCTATGTCGGAGCCGCATGCGGCGATGTTTATCTCGTGGCTTGGAAGGTGGAGACGTGGTGAAGAAAAAGGCAAAAGTCGATTAAATTTGAATTCGGAAGGCTATTTTAGTTATTGAATCTGCCATTTTAACCTTACGAAACTGCATTTTCATGTCATGAAAATGATGAAATTATGATTTTTTGGGACGGAATGGGTGAAATTTTTTTCCGTCCCAACAAGTAAATTTCCGTCCAGGGACGGGGGGACGGGTCCTGGAGACAGCACTGTATGTGACTCTGTATTTTTTTGCATCCGTACATTGGGGCGGTGTGTTGTGGGTAATCCAATCGTTGTCTCTCTGACCAATCAGACTGCACATCAGTCAGTTTAAAAATAAAGCGGAGATAGTCAGCGTTGTCCGTGAGGACCGCAATCTTTTTGTACCTCAAACTTTGAGTTTTGAAACGTTGAACTCGGGATATGGATTTGTACACACGTGTGTGAACTTCTGTAGTAGGGTGATGTTGAGGCGGTGACCAAACTCAAGTGGCAGTCGACGGACGGGACGGCGATCGAGGGACTGAAACAGCCAGCCCTGTTTTGTAGTTCGGCGTCCTGGAGCTATTTTACATCACTGTCCTGCGGATATCACGGCGAGGTATGTTTTATACAATGATTGTTTCCAAACAATACCCGCTTTGAATTCGTCTTTGTGACTACATTCCTTGTTGGCTAGTAGTTAGTAGCGCTTTTGGTATGCTTGGGCTGAACAGAAACCAAGGACGTTACATCTGATGTCCTTGCAGAAACTTATCAGAAAACGACATAACGGAGCCTTACAAAACACAAGTCACAAGCATGATACTTGCTGAGTAACTGTTGACTTATTTGGGAAAAATTTGAATCATCATCAAAACAGTACTTGTATACACATATGTTTGTCTCAAGTCTGGTATTTATTCGCATAGGAACATTCTGTTCCAACGGTGTTTACGTGTTTGTTTATATGCGACGTCTCGTACACAATGCAAAGTCCGGCCGGGGAAGCAGATCACACCTTGTCACTAATTATGCAACACTAGACTGTTTCTGCCGCGCCCTCCCGGGGGACTTTTTTGGTATGATAATGCGGAATGTAACGGTGATAATGGCTATACCACAATCAGATGCATTTGTTCCTGTTGTATAACAAGCCAATCACCATTTCTTTTCATATACATCCTAATTACTTTGACGGACGCATCCATCAAACATGGATGCTTTAGCTATCTCAAAATTTGATGGGATTATTCTTTCTCTTTTTCAGAAGGCGGGTCGACATTCTCTGGCCGTGTCAACAGCTGGGAGAACACTGGACTACAGGAAGGGCACAGAAGGAATTGAGCTGGGAGGGATCAGGGCGTAACTAGCCTGAAAAGAAGCGAAGCACTGTCACTAGTAGAAAGGAGACTTTGTGCTGTTGCGAGAAGCTGTACATACTGATACTATAAGTCATGTTAGTTGTACTTTACAAGCTGGATTCACTATCTGTATCCTGTAGCCGGATGTGGAAATTCCTTAGAGTTGGACATCGCGAAGACTTTGATTTGTAATAGAAACATGTACAGATATTCGTAGAATTTACATAAAAGTCAAATTGCATTCACGTTTGATCCTATATTCTATTTGGAAGTATAAGAAGTCATGTGATATTGGCGGTTAAAGGATTCAACTTTCCCTTAACATAATTAGATAACAGGGACTCTCTGTACATACCTGGTATAACCCATTCTTGTTGCAATATTGTATCTGTATACACATCATGTGGCAGACAAGATTCGGCCTCGATGACATTACGTCGTTTAGTTCTTCTCAGGACTGGTTTAGAATAAGATTATTCTGTGCATTCTTTTCTATTTCAAATCGTGTAAGCCTTTTATAAGAAAGTAATTGGGCACACATGATATTGTGATTTGTCAAATTTGCGGAAAATTCATTAAAGTGACTTTGTATCTGCAGAAAATCCCGTTTTGGATTCTTTATGATCTGATCATACGAAGAAATCCCTAAAAAACGACTTCGCATCCGCGGCAAATGCCGCATTGGGATTTCTTAGGATCCGACCATGCCAAATATACGAAGAAAATCCTATAAAAACGACTTCGCATTCGCGGCAAAGGCCGTTTTGGGAACCGTTCATTCCAGGTATTCGAAGAAAGCCTTTGAAAAACGACTTCGCATCCGAGGGAAATACCGTTTGGGGATTCTTTGCGATCCGATCATTCCAGGTATTCGAAGAAATCCCTAAAAAAACGACTTCGCATCCGTGGAAAATCTCATTTTGGGATATGTTTGAGTCTTTTCATTCCGGTGTGACAGCGATCTCGCCCCCCCGGCGATCTGGCCCCCCCCGGGGGGCGAGATCACTAGCATTTTCGCCCCCCTTTAGCGTTTTCGCCCCCCCCCCCCAAGAGCAGCTGGCTACTACATATTACAGGTGCGCTACCTGGTACTATACTGCACCTGGGGAGTAACGTATATGGTGTGTTACCTGGTACCTATATGGCACCTTATTACCGTACCGTAAGATGTCACACCTCGAAAGTCGATACTATATTGTTCGGTGCAAACATGACATTGAAATGAAAAAGACAATTTTTGCAGCTGAGGTGGCATAAAAACAGTGCTACTGCGAACGTATAAATCAACACCGTCTATGGTACGGAATACGTCAGCTATATGTTTTCAATTTGTCACAGTGTTTTCTTTCTTGTGCTGGAAACACTTCCAAAGCACTAACAAAAACACACGTGAATAATAGTTTCTCATTATAAACACTATCTACGCGCAAGTTATTATAGCTGTTGCTAAATGCTACACAAACACTGGTAAAAGTACCACTCTTAAGAAACACGGATAAATGCATCAGTTCCTAAATACTAGAAAAAAACAGTCATGTTGGAGTTGAAGATATCCCTTGGCCAGGTGCATATACCAAAATGTGCGTTATTCTAATTAATACCTAATATTTGCATAATTAATAAAGACATTACATAGTTATTTTGTGGTCACTTCATGGTAGAGACTTCATATTGGAGATATATAGGTTGCTTGAGGACAGGTGAATACAATGAAATACGTCTTATGTCAAGACTCAGGTATATGCAATAATGGGAATTCAAGGGATCAAA
>NW_023365872.1:0-7007 GCF_000003815.2 Branchiostoma floridae
CCAATAAGAAAAATCAGAATGTCGCTGTAGTACCGACTTAAAAAGCTGTATTCAGTTGGTCAGACTACCTTTCTCTGTTTCCATGTAGTTGATGGCGGCTGGTCTGACTAGAAGCGCATGGTCTGACTGCAGCGAGACGTGTGGAGTCGGTAGTCAGACTCGGGACCGAAGCTGCACCAATCCGGCACCAGAGCACGGCGGGGCGGAGTGTGATGGAGATACTCAGGAGACACAAGAGTGCGACTCGGGAGTTTTCTGTCCAGGTAACTCTAACTTCTATTCTTATTCATGTATTTGTATTTCTAAGCTGTCATCTTTGATTTATGACATTATGAAAGGAAAAGGCAAAGATACATAAGGCACATGCCATTTCGAATCAAATAATCAATGTATTGAATAGTTTTCATGAAAGGTTTTAAATCTGCATAACAACATTGAGATGATAGACATATTATTATTAGCCTTCCTGTGTCATTTAATGAGACCTCTTTAACTCCCAATAAGAAAACTCAGAATTGTCGCTGTAGTAGCCGTCTTAAAAAGCTGTATTTTCAGTTTGTTTCAGACTACCTTTTCTCTGTTTTCCATGTAGTTGATGGCGGCTGGTCTGACTGGAGCGCATGGTCTGACTGCAGCGTGACGTGTGGAGTCGGTAGTCAGACTCGGGACCGAAGCTGCACCAATCCGGCACCAGAGCACGGCGGGGCGGATTGTGATGGAGATACTGAGGAGACACAAGAGTGCGACTCGGGAGTTTTCTGTCCAGGTAACTCAAACTTCTATTCTTGTTCATGTATTTGTATTTCTAAGCTGTCATCTTTGATTTGTTACATTATCAATGCAAAAGGCAAAGATACACAAGGCACATGCCATTTTGAATCAAATCATCAATGTATTGAAAAGGTTTCATGAAAGCTTTTAAAGCTGCGTAGAAACATTGAGATGATAGACATATCCTTAATAGCATTCATGTGCCATTTAATGAGTCCTCTTAAACTCCCAATAAGAAAAATCAGAATTGTTGCTGTAGTAGCCGTCTTAAAAACCTGTATTTTTAGTTTGTTTCAGACTACCTTTTCTCTGTTTTCCATGTAGTTGATGGCGGCTGGTCTGACTGGAGCGCATGGTCTGACTGCAGCGTGACGTGTGGAGTCGGTAGTCAGACTCGGGACCGAAGCTGCACCAATCCGGCACCAGAGCACGGCGGGGCGGAGTGTGATGGAGATACTCAGGAGACACAAGAGTGCGACTCGGGAGTTTTCTGTCCAGGTAACTCTAACTTCTATTCTTGTTCATGTATTTGTATTTCTAAGCTGTCATCTTTGATTTATGACATTATGAAAGGAAAAGGCAAAGATACACAAGGCACAGGCCATTTCGAATCAAATAATCATTGTATTGAATAGTTTTCATGAAAGGTTTTAAATCTGCATAACAACATTGAGATGATAGACATTATTATTAGCCTTCCTGTGTCATTTAATGAGACCTCTTTAACTCCCAATAAGAAAAATCAGAATTGTCGCTGTAGTAGCCGTCTTAAAAAGCTGTATTTTCAGTTTGTTTCAGACTACCTTTTCTCTGTTTTCCATGTAGTTGATGGCGGCTGGTCTGACTGGAGCGCATGGTCTGACTGCAGCGTGACGTGTGGAGTCGGTAGTCAGACTCGGGACCGAAGCTGCACCAATCCGGCACCAGAGCACGGCGGGGCGGAGTGTGATGGAGATACTCAGGAGACACAAGAGTGCGACTCGGGAGTTTTCTGTCCAGGTAACTCTAACTTCTATTCTTATTCATGTATTTGTATTTCTAAGCTGTCATCTTTGATTTATGACATTATGAAAGGAAAAGGCAAAGATACATAAGGCACATGCCATTTCGAATCAAATAATCAATGTATTGAATAGTTTTCATGAAAGGTTTTAAATCTGCATAACAACATTGAGATGATAGACATATTATTATTAGCCTTCCTGTGTCATTTAATGAGACCTCTTTAACTCCCAATAAGAAAAATCAGAATTGTCGCTGTAGTAGCCGTCTTAAAAAGCTGTATTTACAGTTTGTTTCAGACTACCTTTTCTCTGTTTTCCATGTAGTTGATGGCGGCTGGTCTGACTGGAGCGCATGGTCTGACTGCAGCGTGACGTGTGGAGTCGGTAGTCAGACTCGGGACCGAAGCTGCACCAATCCGGCACCAGAGCACGGCGGGGCGGAATGTGATGGATATACTGAGGAGACACAAGAGTGCGACTCGAGATTTTTCTCTCCAGGTCTCTCTAATTTCTATTCGTGCTCATATATTAGAATTTCTAAGCTGTCATCTGAGATATAAGACAGTATGTACGGAATAGGCAGAGATACATGAGGCTCACGCCATTGCGGATCATATGCTCGATGTATTGAATAGTGCTCATGAAAGGTTTTAAACCTGTATAACCACATTGAGATGATACACATCATTATTAGCCTTCCTGTGTCATTTAATGAGACCTCTTTAACTCCTAATAAGAAAAATCAGAATTGTTGCTGTAGTAGCCGTCTTAAAAAGCTGTATTTTTAGTTTGTTTCAGACTACCTTTTCTCTGTTTTCCATGTAGTTGATGGCGGCTGGTCTGACTGGAGCGCATGGTCTGACTGCAGCGTGACGTGTGGAGTCGGTAGTCAGACTCGGGACCGAAGCTGCACCAATCCGGCACCAGAGCACGGCGGGGCGGAGTGTGATGGAGATACTGAGGAGACACAAGAGTGCGACTCGGGAGTTTTCTGTCCAGGTAACTCAAACTTCTATTCTTGTTCATGTATTTGTATTTCTAAGCTGTCATCTTTGATTTATTACTTTATCAATGCAAAAGGCAAAGTTACACAAGGCACATGCCATTTCGAATCAAATCATCAATGTATTGAAAAGTATTCATGAAAGCTTTTAAAGCTGCGTAGAAACATTGAGATGATAGACATATCCTTAATAGCATTCATGTGCCATTTAATGAGTCCTCTTAAACTCCCAATAAGAAAAATCAGAATTGTCGCTGTAGTAGCCGTCTTAAAAACCTGTATTTTTAGTTTGTTTCAGACTACCTTTTCTCTGTTTTCCATGTAGTTGATGGCGGCTGGTCTGACTGGAGCGCATGGTCTGACTGCAGCGTGACGTGTGGAGTCGGTAGTCAGACTCGGGACCGAAGCTGCACCAATCCGGCACCAGAGCACGGCGGGGCGGAGTGTGATGGAGATACTGAGGAGACACAAGAGTGCGACTCGGGAGTTTTCTGTCCAGGTAACTCTAACTTCTATTCTTGTTCATGTATTTGTATTTCTAAGCTGTCATCTTTGATTTACGACATTATGAAAGGAAAAGGCAAAGATACATAAGGCTCATGCCATTTCGAATCAAATAATCAATGTATTGAATAGTGTTCATGAAAGGTTTTAAATCTGCATAACAACATTGAGATGATAGACATATTATTATTAGCCTTCCTGTGTCATTTAATGAGACCTCTTTAACTCCCAATAAGAAAAATCAGAATTGTCGCTGTAGTAGCCGTCTTAAAAACCTGTATTTTCAGTTTGTTTCAGACTACCTTTTCTCTGTTTCCCATGTAGTTGATGGCGGCTGGTCTGACTGGAGCGCATGGTCTGACTGCAGCGTGACGTGTGGAGTCGGTAGTCAGACTCGGGACCGAAGCTGCACCAATCCGGCACCAGAGCACGGCGGGGCGGAGTGTGATGGAGATACTGAGGAGACACAAGAGTGCGACTCGGGAGTTTTCTGTCCAGGTAACTCTAACTTCTATTCTTGTTCATGTATTTGTATTTCTAAGCTGTCATCTTTGATTTATGACATTATCAATGCAAAAGGCAAAGATACACAAGGCACATGCCATTTCGAATCAAATCATCAATGTATTGAAAAGGTTTCATGAAAGCTTTTAAAGCTGCGTAGAAACATTGAGATGATAGACATATCCTTAATAGCATTCATGTGCCATTTAATAAGTCCTCATAAACTCCCAATAAGAAAAATCAAAATTGTCACTGTAGTAGCCGTCTTAATAAGCTGTATTTTTAGTTTGTTTCAGACTACCTTTTCTCTGTTTTCCATGTAGTTGATGGCGGCTGGTCTGACTGGAGCGCATGGTCTGACTGCAGCGTGACGTGTGGAGTCGGTAGTCAGACTCGGGACCGAAGCTGCACCAATCCGGCACCAGAGCACGGCGGGGCGGATTGTGATGGAGATACTGAGGAGACACAAGAGTGCGACTCGGGAGTTTTCTGTCCAGGTAACTCTAACTTCTATTCTTGTTCATGTATTTGTATTTCTAAGCTGTCATCTTTGATTTATTACATTATCAATGCAAAAGGAAAAGATACACAAGGCACATGCCATTTCGAATCAAATCATCAATGTATTGAAAAGGTTTCATGAAAGCTTTTAAAGCTGCGTAGAAACATTGAGATGATAGACATATCCTTAATAGCATTCATGTGCCATTTAATGAGTCCTCTTAAACTCCCAATAAGAAAAATCAGAGTTGTCGCTGTAGTAGCCGTCTTAAAAACCTGTATTTTTAGTTTGTTTCAGACTACCTTTTCTCTGTTTTCCATGTAGTTGATGGCGGCTGGTCTGACTGGAGCGCATGGTCTGACTGCAGCGTGACGTGTGGAGTCGGTAGTCAGACTCGGGACCGAAGCTGCACCAATCCGGCACCAGAGCACGGCGGGGCGGATTGTGATGGAGATACTGAGGAGACACAAGAGTGCGACTCGGGAGTTTTCTGTCCAGGTAACTCTAACTTCTATTCTTGTTCATGTATTTGTATTTCTAAGCTGTCATCTTTGATTTATTACATTATCAATGCAAAAGGCAAAGATACACAAGGCACATGCCATTTCGAATCAAATCATCAATGTATTGAAAAGGTTTCATGAAAGCTTTTAAAGCTGCGTAGAAACATTGAGATGATAGACATATCCTTAATAGCATTCATGTGCCATTTAATGAGTCCTCTTAAACTCCCGATAAGAAAAATCAGAATTGTCGCTGTAGTAGCCGTCTTATAAACCTGTATTTTTAGTTTGTTTCAGACTACCTTTTCTCTGTTTTCCATGTAGTTGATGGCGGCTGGTCTGACTGGAGCGCATGGTCTGACTGCAGCGTGACGTGTGGAGTCGGTAGTCAGACTCGGGACCGAAGCTGCACCAATCCGGCACCAGAGCACGGCGGGGCGGATTGTGATGGAGATACTGAGGAGACACAAGAGTGCGACTCGGGAGTTTTCTGTCCAGGTAACTCTAACTTCTATTCTTGTTCATGTATTTGTATTTCTAAGCTGTCATCTTTGATTTAAGACATTATGAAAGGAAAAGGCAAAGATACATAAGGCTCATGCCATTTCGAATCAAATAATCAATGTATTGAATAGTGTTCATGAAAGGTTTTAAATCTGCATAACAACATTGAGATGATAGACATATTATTATTAGCCTTCCTGTGTCATTTAATGAGACCTCTTTAACTCCCAATAAGAAAAATCAGAATTGTCGCTGTAGTAGCCGTCTTAAAAACCTGTATTTTTAGTTTGTTTCAGACTACCTTTTCTCTGTTTTCCATGTAGTTGATGGCGGCTGGTCTGACTGGAGCGCATGGTCTGACTGCAGCGTGACGTGTGGAGTCGGTAGTCAGACTCGGGACCGAAGCTGCACCAATCCGGCACCAGAGCACGGCGGGGCGGAGTGTGATGGAGATACTGAGGAGACACAAGAGTGCGACTCGGGAGTTTTCTGTCCAGGTAACTCTAACTTCTATTCTTATTCATGTATTTGTATTTCTAAGCTGTCATCTTTGATTTATGACATTATGAAAGCAAAAGGCAAAGATACACAAGGCACATGCCATTTCGAATCAAATCATCAATGTATTGAATAGTTTTCATGAAAGGTTTTAAATCTGCATAACAACATTGAGATGATAGACATTATTATTAGCCTTCCTGTGTCATTTAATGAGACCTCTTTAACTCCTAATAAGAAAAATCAGATTTGTTGCTGTAGTAGCCGTCTTAAAAACCTGTATTTTTAGTTTGTTTCAGACTACCTTTTCTCTGTTTTCCATGTAGTTGATGGCGGCTGGTCTGACTGGAGCGCATGGTCTGACTGCAGCGTGACGTGTGGAGTCGGTAGTCAGACTCGGGACCGAAGCTGCACCAATCCGGCACCAGAGCACGGCGGGGCGGAGTGTGATGGAGATACTGAGGAGACACAAGAGTGCGACTCGGGAGTTTTCTGTCCAGGTAACTCTAACTTCTATTCTTGTTCATGTATTTGTATTTCTAAGCTGTCATCTTTGATTTATTACATTATCAATGCAAAAGGCAAAGATACACAAGGCACATGCCATTTCGAATCAAATCATCAATGTATTGAAAAGTATTCATGAAAGCTTTTAAAGCTGCGTAGAAACATTGAGATGATAGACATATCCTTAATAGCATTCATGTGCCATTTAATGAGTCCTCTTAAACTCCCAATAAGAAAAATCAGAATTGTCGCTGTAGTATCCGTCTTAAAAACCTGTATTTTTAGTTTGTTTCAGACTACCTTTTCTCTGTTTTCCATGTAGTTGATGGCGGCTGGTCTGACTGGAGCGCATGGTCTGACTGCAGCGTGACGTGTGGAGTCGGTAGTCAGACTCGGGACCGAAGCTGCACCAATCCGGCACCAGAGCACGGCGGGGCGGATTGTGATGGAGATACTGAGGAGACACAAGAGTGCGACTCGGGAGTTTTCTGTCCAGGTAACTCTAACTTCTATTCTTGTTCATGTATTTGTATTTCTAAGCTGTCATCTTTGATTTAAGACATTATGAAAGGAAAAGGCAAAGATACATAAGGCTCATGCCATTTCGAATCAAATAATCAATGTATTGAATAGTGTTCATGAAAGGTTTAAATCTGCATAACAACATTGAGATGATAGACATATTATTATTAGCCTTCCTGTGTCAT
>NW_023365872.1:7107-11474 GCF_000003815.2 Branchiostoma floridae
TGTTTTTTGTTTGTTTCAGACTACCTTTTCTCTGTTTTCATGTAGTTGATGGCAGCTGGTCTGACTGGAGCGCATGGTCTGACTGCAGCGTGACGTGTGGAGTCGGTAGTCAGACTCGGGACCGAAGCTGCACCAATCCGGCACCAGAGCACGGCGGGGCGGAGTGTGATGGAGATACTGAGGAGACACAAGAGTGCGACTCGGGAGTTTTCTGTCCATGTAATTCTAACTTCTATTCTTGTTCATGTATTTGTATTTCTAAGCTGTCATCTTTGATTTATTACATTATCAATGCAAAAGGCAAAGATACACAAGGCATATGCCATTTCGAATCAAATCATCAATGTATTGAAAAGTATTCATGAAAGCTTTTAAAGCTGCGTAGAAACATTGAGATGATAGACATATCCTTAATAGCATTCATGTGCCATTTAATGAGTCCTCTTAAACTCCCAATAAGAAAAATCAGAATTGTTGCTGTAGTAGCCGTCTTAAAAACCTGTATTTTTAGTTTGTTTCAGACTACCTTTTCTCTGTTTTCCATGTAGTTGATGGCGGCTGGTCTGACTGGAGCGCATGGTCTGACTGCAGCGTGACGTGTGGAGTCGGTAGTCAGACTCGGGACCGAAGCTGCACCAATCCGGCACCAGAGCACGGCGGGGCGGAGTGTGATGGAGATACTGAGGAGACACAAGAGTGCGACTCGGGAGTTTTTTGTCCAGGTAACTCTAACTTCTATTCTTATTCATGTATTTGTATTTCTAAGCTGTCATCTTTGATTTATGACATTGTGAAAAGAAAAGGCAAACATACACAAGGCACATGCCATTTCGAATCAAATAATCAATGTATTGAATAGTTTTCATGAAAGGTTTTAAATCTGCATAACAACATTGAGATGATAGACATTATTATTAGCCTTCCTGTGTCATTTAATGAGACCTCTTTAACTCCTAATAAGAAAAATCAGAATTGTTGCTGTAGTAGCCGTCTTAAAAACCTGTATTTTTAGTTTGTTTCAGACTACCTTTTCTCTGTTTTCCATGTAGTTGATGGCGGCTGGTCTGACTGGAGCGCATGGTCTGACTGCAGCGTGACGTGTGGAGTCGGTAGTCAGACTCGGGACCGAAGCTGCACCAATCCGGCACCAGAGCACGGCGGGGCGGAGTGTGATGGAGATACTGAGGAGACACAAGAGTGCGACTCGGGAGTTTTCTGTCCAGGTAACTCTAACTTCTATTCTTATTCATGTATTTGTATTTCTAAGCTGTCATCTTTGATTTATGACATTATCAATGCAAAAGGCAAAGATACACAAGGCACATGCCATTTCGAATCAAATCATCAATGTATTGAAAAGGTTTCATGAAAGCTTTTAAAGCTGCGTAGAAACATTGAGATGATAGACATATCCTTAATAGCATTCATGTGCCATTTAATGAGTCCTCTTAAACTCCCGATAAGAAAAATCAGAATTGTCGCTGTAGTAGCCGTCTTAAAAACCTGTATTTTTAGTTTGTTTCAGACTACCTTTTCTCTGTTTTCCATGTAGTTGATGGCGGCTGGTCTGACTGGAGCGCATGGTCTGACTGCAGCGTGACGTGTGGAGTCGGTAGTCAGACTCGGGACCGAAGCTGCACCAATCCGGCACCAGAGCACGGCGGGGCGGAGTGTGATGGAGATACTGAGGAGACACAAGAGTGCGACTCGGGAGTTTTCTGTCCAGGTAACTCTAACTTCTATTCTTGTTCATGTATTTGTATTTCTAAGCTGTCATCTTTGATTTATTACATTATCAATGCAAAAGGCAAAGATACACAAGGCACATGCCATTTCGAATCAAATCATCAATGTATTGAAAAGTATTCATGAAAGCTTTTAAAGCTGCGTAGAAACATTGAGATGATAGACATATCCTTAATAGCATTCATGTGCCATCTAATGAGTCCTCTTAAACTCCCAATAAGAAAAATCAGAATTGTTGCTGTAGTAGCCGTCTTAAAAACCTGTATTTTTAGTTTGTTTCAGACTACCTTTTCTCTGTTTTCCATGTAGTTGATGGCGGCTGGTCTGACTGGAGCGCATGGTCTGACTGCAGCGTGACGTGTGGAGTCGGTAGTCAGACTCGGGACCGAAGCTGCACCAATCCGGCACCAGAGCACGGCGGGGCGGATTGTGATGGAGATACTGAGGAGACACAAGAGTGCGACTCGGGAGTTTTCTGTCCAGGTAACTCTAACTTCTATTCTTATTCATGTATTTGTATTTCTAAGCTGTCATCTTTGATTAATGACATTATGAAAGGAAAAGGCAAAGATACACAAGGCACATGCCATTTCGAATCAAATAATCAATGTATTGAATAGTTTTCATGAAAGGTTTCAAACCTGCATAACAACATTGAGATGATAGACATTATTATTAGCCTTCCTGTGTCATTTAATGAGACCTCTTTAACTCCTAATAAGAAAAATCAGAATTGTTGCTGTAGTAGCCGTCTTAAAAAGCTGATATTTTTAGTTTGTTTCAGACTACCTTTTCTCTGTTTTCATGTAGTTGATGGCGGCTGGTCTGACTGGAGTGCATGGTCTGACTGCAGCGTGACGTGTGGAGTCGGTAGTCAGACTCGGGACCGAAGCTGCACCAATCCGGCACCAGAGCACGGCGGTGCGGAGTGTGATGGAGATACTGAGGAGACACAAGAGTGCGACTCGGGAGTTTTCTGTCCAGGTAACTCTAACTTCTATTCTTATTCATGTATTTGTATTTCTAAGCTGTCATCTTTGATTAATGACATTATGAAAGGAAAAGGCAAAGATACACAAGGCACATGCCATTTCGAATCAAATAATCAATGTATTGAATAGTTTTCATGAAAGGTTTCAAACCTGCATAACAACATTGAGATGATAGACATTATTATTAGCCTTCCTGTGTCATTTAATGAGACCTCTTTAACTCCTAATAAGAAAAATCAGAATTGTTGCTGTAGTAGCCGTCTTAAAAAGCTGTATTTTTAGTTTGTTTCAGACTACCTTTTCTCTGTTTTCCATGTAGTTGATGGCGGCTGGTCTGACTGGAGCGCATGGTCTGACTGCAGCGTGACGTGTGGAGTCGGTAGTCAGACTCGGGACCGAAGCTGCACCAATCCGGCACCAGAGCACGGCGGGGCGGAGTGTGATGGAGATACTGAGGAGACACAAGAGTGCGACTCGGGAGTTTTCTGTCCAGGTAACTCAAACTTCTATTCTTGTTCATGTATTTGTATTTCTAAGCTGTCATCTTTGATTTATTACATTATCAATGCAAAAGGCAAAGATACACAAGGCACATGCCATTTCGAATCAAATCATCAATGTATTGAAAAGTATTCATGAAAGCTTTTAAAGCTGCGTAGAAACATTGAGATGATAGACATATCCTTAATAGCATTCATGTGCCATTTAATGAGTCCTCTTAAACTCCCAATAAGAAAAATCAGAATTGTCGCTGTAGTAGCCGTCTTAAAAACCTGTATTTTTAGTTTGTTTCAGACTACCTTTTCTCTGTTTTCCATGTAGTTGATGGCGGCTGGTCTGACTGGAGCGCATGGTCTGACTGCAGCGTGACGTGTGGAGTCGGTAGTCAGACTCGGGACCGAAGCTGCACCAATCCGGCACCAGAGCACGGCGGGGCGGAGTGTGATGGAGATACTGAGGAGACACAAGAGTGCGACTCGGGAGTTTTCTGTCCAGGTAACTCTAACTTCTATTCTTGTTCATGTATTTGTATTTCTAAGCTGTCATCTTTGATTTATGACATTATGAAAAGAAAAGGCAAAGATACATAAGGCTCATGCCATTTCGAATCAAATAATCAATGTATTGAATAGTGTTCATGAAAGGTTTTAAATCTGCATAACAACATTGAGATGATAGACATATTATTATTAGCCTTCCTGTGTCATTTAATGAGACCTCTTTAACTCCCAATAAGAAAAATCAGAATTGTCGCTGTAGTAGCCGTCTTAACAACCTGTATTTTTAGTTTGTTTCAGACTACCTTTTCTCTGTTTTCCATGTAGTTGATGGCAGCTGGTCTGACTGGAGCGCATGGTCTGACTGCAGCGTGACGTGTGGAGTCGGTAGTCAGACTCGGGACCGAAGCTGCACCAATCCGGCACCAGAGCACGGCGGGGCGGAGTGTGATGGAGATACTGAGGAGACACAAGAGTGCGACTCGGGAGTTTTCTGTCCATGTAATTCTAACTTCTATTCTTGTTCATGTATTTGTATTTCTAAGCTGTCATCTTTGATTTATTACATTATCAATGCAAAAGGCAAAGATACACAAGGCATATGCCATTTCGAATCAAATCATCAATGTAT
>NW_023365872.1:11574-16587 GCF_000003815.2 Branchiostoma floridae
CCTCTTAAACTCCCAATAAGAAAAATCAGAATTGTCGCTGTAGTAGCCGTCTTAAAAACCTGTATTTTTAGTTTGTTTCAGACTACCTTTTCTCTGTTTTCCATGAAGTTGATGGCGGCTGGTCTGACTGGAGCGCATGTTCTGACTGCAGCGTGACGTGTGGAGTCGGTAGTCAGACTCGGGACCGAAGCTGCACCAATCCGGCACCAGAGCACGGCGGGGCGGAGTGTGATGGAGATACTGAGGAGACACAAGAGTGCGACTCGGGAGTTTTCTGTCCAGGCAACTCTAACTTCTATTCTTGTTCATGTATTTGTATTTCTAAGCTGTCATCTTTGATTTATTACATTATCAATGCAAAAGGCAAAGATACACAAGGCACATGCCATTTCGAATCAAATCATCAATGTATTGAAAAGTATTCATGAAAGCTTTTAAAGCTGCGTAGAAACATTGAGGTGATAGACATATCCTTAATAGCATTCATGTGCCATTTAATGAGTCCTCTTTAACTCCCAATAAGAAAAATCAGAATTGTTGCTGTAGTAGCCGTCTTAAAAACCTGTATTTTTAGTTTGTTTCAGACTACCTTTTCTCTGTTTTCCATGTAGTTGATGGCGGCTGGTCTGACTGGAGCGCATGGTCTGACTGCAGCGTGACGTGTGGAGTCGGTAGTCAGACTCGGGACCGAAGCTGCACCAATCCGGCACCAGAGCACGGCGGGGCGGATTGTGATGGAGATACTGAGGAGACACAAGAGTGCGACTCGGGAGTTTTCTGTCCAGGTAACTCTAACTTCTATTCTTGTTCATGTATTTGTATTTCTAAGCTGTCATCTTTGATTTAAGACATTATGAAAGGAAAAGGCAAAGATACATAAGGCTCATGCCATTTCGAATCAAATAATCAATGTATTGAATTGTGTTCATGAAAGGTTTTAAATCTGCATAACAACATTGAGATGATAGACATATTATTATTAGCCTTCCTGTGTCATTTAATGAGACCTCTTTAACTCCTAATAAGAAAAATCAGAATTGTTGCTGTAGTAGCCGTCTTAAAAGCCTGTATTTTTAGTTTGTTTCAGACTACCTTTTCTCTGTTTTCCATGTAGTTGATGGCGGCTGGTCTGACTGGAGCGCATGGTCTGACTGCAGCGTGACGTGTGGAGTCGGTAGTCAGACTCGGGACCGAAGCTGCACCAATCCGGCACCAGAGCACGGCGGGGCGGAGTGTGATGGAGATACTGAGGAGACACAAGAGTGCGACTCGGGAGTTTTCTGTCCAGGTAACTCAAACTTCTATTCTTGTTCATGTATTTGTATTTCTAAGCTGTCATCTTTGATTTATTACATTATCAATGCAAAAGGCAAAGATACACAAGGCACATGCCATTTCGAATCAAATCATCAATGTATTGAAAAGTATTCATGAAAGCTTTTAAAGCTGCGTAGAAACATTGAGATGATAGACATATCCTTAATAGCATTCATGTGCCATTTAATGAGTCCTCTTAAACTCCCAATAAGAAAAATCAGAATTGTTGCTGTAGTAGCCGTCTTAAAAACCTGTATTTTTAGTTTGTTTCAGACTACCTTTTCTCTGTTTTCCATGTAGTTGATGGCGGCTGGTCTGACTGGAGCGCATGGTCTGACTGCAGCGTGACGTGTGGAGTCGGTAGTCAGACTCGGGACCGAAGCTGCACCAATCCGGCACCAGAGCACGGCGGGGCGGATTGTGATGGAGATACTGAGGAGACACAAGAGTGCGACTCGGGAGTTTTCTGTCCAGGTAACTCTAACTTCTATTCTTGTTCATGTATTTGTATTTCTAAGCTGTCATCTTTGATTTAAGACATTATGAAAGGAAAAGGCAAAGATACATAAGGCTCATGCCATTTCGAATCAAATAATCAATGTATTGAATAGTGTTCATGAAAGGTTTTAAATCTGCATAACAACATTGAGATGATAGACATATTATTATTAGCCTTCCTGTGTCATTTAATGAGACCTCTTTAACTCCCAATAAGAAAAATCAGAATTGTCGCTGTAGTAGCCGTCTTAAAAACCTGTATTTTTAGTTTGTTTCAGACTACCTTTTCTCTGTTTTCCATGTAGTTGATGGCGGCTGGTCTGACTGGAGCGCATGGTCTGACTGCAGCGTGACGTGTGGAGTCGGTAGTCAGACTCGGGACCGAAGCTGCACCAATCCGGCACCAGAGCACGGCGGGGCGGAGTGTGATGGAGATACTGAGGAGACACAAGAGTGCGACTCGGGAGTTTTCTGTCCAGGTAACTCTAACTTCTATTCTTATTCATGTATTTGTATTTCTAAGCTGTCATCTTTGATTTATGACATTATGAAAGGAAAAGGCAAAGATACATAAGGCACATGCCATTTCGAATCAAATCATCAATGTATTGAATAGTTTTCATGAAAGGTTTTAAATCTGCATAACAACATTGAGATGATAGACATTATTATTAGCCTTCCTGTGTCATTTAATGAGACCTCTTTAACTCCTAATAAGAAAAATCACAATTGTTGCTGTAGTAGCCGTCTTAAAAACCTGTATTTTTAGTTTGTTTCAGACTACCTTTTCTCTGTTTTCCATGTAGTTGATGGCGGCTGGTCTGACTGGAGCGCATGGTCTGACTGCAGCGTGACGTGTGGAGTCGGTAGGCAGACTCGGGACCGAAGCTGCACCAATCCGGCACCAGAGCACGGCGGGGCGGAGTGTGATGGAGATACTGAGGAGACACAAGAGTGCGACTCGGGAGTTTTCTGTCCAGGTAACTCTAACTTCTATTCTTGTTCAAGGATTTGTATTTCTAAGCTGTCATCTTTGATTTATTACATTATCAATGCAAAAGGCAAAGATACACAAGGCACATGCCATTTCGAATCAAATCATCAATGTATTGAAAAGTATTCATGAAAGCTTTTAAAGCTGCGTAGAAACATTGAGATGATAGACATATCCTTAATAGCATTCATGTGCCATTTAATGAGTCCTCTTAAACTCCCAATAAGAAAAATCAGAATTGTCGCTGTAGTATCCGTCTTAAAAACCTGTATTTTTAGTTTGTTTCAGACTACCTTTTCTCTGTTTTCCATGTAGTTGATGGCGGCTGGTCTGACTGGAGCGCATGGTCTGACTGCAGCGTGACGTGTGGAGTCGGTAGTCAGACTCGGGACCGAAGCTGCACCAATCCGGCACCAGAGCACGGCGGGGCGGAGTGTGATGGAGATACTGAGGAGACACAAGAGTGCGACTCGGGAGTTTTCTGTCCAGGTAACTCTAACTTCTATTCTTGTTCATGTATTTGTATTTCTAAGCTGTCATCTTTGATTTAAGACATTATGAAAGGAAAAGGCAAAGATACATAAGGCTCATGCCATTTCGAATCAAATAATCAATGTATTGAATAGTGTTCATGAAAGGTTTTAAATCTGCATAACAACATTGAGATGATAGACATATTATTATTAGCCTTCCTGTGTCATTTAATGAGACCTCTTTAACTCCCAATAAGAAAAATCAGAATTGTCGCTGTAGTAGCCGTCTTAAAAACCTGTATTTTTAGTTTGTTTCAGACTACCTTTTCTCTGTTTTCCATGTAGTTGATGGCGGCTGGTCTGACTGGAGCGCATGGTCTGACTGCAGCGTGACGTGTGGAGTCGGTAGTCAGACTCGGGACCGAAGCTGCACCAATCCGGCACCAGAGCACGGCGGGGCGGAGTGTGATGGAGATACTGAGGAGACACAAGAGTGCGACTCGGGAGTTTTCTGTCCAGGTAACTCAAACTTCTATTCTTGTTCATGTATTTGTATTTCTAAGCTGTCATCTTTGATTTATGACATTATGAAAAGAAAAGGCAAAGATACATAAGGCTCATGCCATTTCGAATCAAATAATCAATGTATTGAATAGTGTTCATGAAAGGTTTTAAATCTGCATAACAACATTGAGATGATAGACATTATTATTAGCCTTCCTGTGTCATTTAATGAGACCTCTTTAACTCCTAATAAGAAAAATCAGAATTGTTGCTGTAGTAGCCGTCTTAAAAACCTGTATTTTTAGTTTGTTTCAGACTACCTTTTCTCTGTTTTCCATGTAGTTGATGGCGGCTGGTCTGACTGGAGCGCATGGTCTGACTGCAGCGTGACGTGTGGAGTCGGTAGGCAGACTCGGGACCGAAGCTGCACCAATCCGGCACCAGAGCACGGCGGGGCGGAGTGTGATGGAGATACTGAGGAGACACAAGAGTGCGACTCGGGAGTTTTCTGTCCAGGTAACTCTAACTTCTATTCTTGTTCATGTATTTGTATTTCTAAGCTGTCATCTTTGATTTATTACATTATCAATGCAAAAGGCAAAGATACACAAGGCACATGCCATTTCGAATCAAATCATCAATGTATTGAAAAGTATTCATGAAAGCTTTTAAAGCTGCGTAGAAACATTGAGATGATAGACATATCCTTAATAGCATTCATGTGCCATCTAATGAGTCCTCTTAAACTCCCAATAAGAAAAATCAGAATTGTTGCTGTAGTATCCGTCTTAAAAAGCTGTATTTTTAGTTTGTTTCAGACTACCTTTTCTCTGTTTTCCATGTAGTTGATGGCGGCTGGTCTGACTGGAGCGCATGGTCTGACTGCAGCGTGACGTGTGGAGTCGGTAGTCAGACTCGGGACCGAAGCTGCACCAATCCGGCACCAGAGCACGGCGGGGCGGATTGTGATGGAGATACTGAGGAGACACAAGAGTGCGACTCGGGAGTTTTCTGTCCAGGTAACTCTAACTTCTATTCTTGTTCATGTATTTGTATTTCTAAGTTGTCATCTTTGATTTATGACATTATGAAAGGAAAAGGCAAAGATACATAAGGCACATGCCATTTCGAATCAAATAATCAATGTATTGAATAGTTTTCATGAAAGGTTTTAAATCTGCATAACAACATTGAGATGATAGACATTATTATTAGCCTTCCTGTCAT
>NW_023365872.1:16746-21829 GCF_000003815.2 Branchiostoma floridae
CTGACTGCAGCGTGACGTGTGGAGTCGGTAGTCAGACTCGGGACCGAAGCTGCACCAATCCGGCACCAGAGCACGGCGGGGCGGAGTGTGATGGAGATACTGAGGAGACACAAGAGTGCGACTCGGGAGTTTTCTGTCCAGGTAACTCTAACTTCTATTCTTGTTCATGTATTTGTATTTCTAAGCTGTCATCTTTGATTTATGACATTATGAAAGGAAAAAGCAAAGATACATAAGGCACATGACATTTCGAATCAAATAATCAATGTATTGAATAGTTTTCATGAAAGGTTTTAAATCTTCATAACAACATTGAGATGATAGACATTATTATTAGCCTTCCTGTGTCATTTAATGAGACCTCTTTAACTCCCAATAAGAAAAATCAGAATTGTTGCTGTAGTAGCCGTCTTAAAAACCTGTATTTTTAGTTTGTTTCAGACTACCTTTTCTCTGTTTTCCATGTAGTTGATGGCGGCTGGTCTGACTGGAGCGCATGGTCTGACTGCAGCGTGACGTGTGGAGTCGGTAGTCAGACTCGGGACCGAAGCTGCACCAATCCGGCACCAGAGCACGGCGGGGCGCAGTGTGATGGAGATACTCAGGAGACACAAGAGTGCGACTCGGGAGTTTTCTGTCCAGGTAACTCTAACTTCTATTCTTGTTCATGTATTTGTATTTCTAAGCTGTCATTTTTGATTTATGACATTATGAAAGGAAAAGGCAAAGATACATAAGGCACTTGCCATTTCGAATCAAATAATCAATGTATTGAATAGTTTTCATGAAAGGTTTTAAATCTTCATAACAACATTGAGATGATAGGCATTATTATTAGCCTTCCTGTGTCATTTAATGAGACCTCTTTAACTCCCAATAAGAAAAATCAGAATTGTTGCTGTAGTAGCCGTCTTAAAAACCTGTATTTTTAGTTTGTTTCAGACTACCTTTTCTCTGTTTTCCATGTAGTTGATGGCGGCTGGTCTGACTGGAGCGCATGGTCTGACTGCAGCGTGACGTGTGGAGTCGGTAGTCAGACTCGGGACCGAAGCTGCACCAATCCGGCACCAGAGCACGGCGGGGCGGAGTGTGATGGAGATACTGAGGAGACACAAGAGTGCGACTCGGGAGTTTTCTGTCCAGGCAACTCTAACTTCTATTCTTGTTCATGTATTTGTATTTCTAAGCTGTCATCTTTGATTTATTACATTATCAATGCAAAAGGCAAAGATACACAAGGCACATGCCATTTCGAATCAAATCATCAATGTATTGAAAAGTATTCATGAAAGCTTTTAAAGCTGCGTAGAAACATTGAGATGATAGACATATCCTTAATAGCATTCATGTGCCATTTAATGAGTCCTCTTAAACTCCCAATAAGAAAAATCAGAATTGTTGCTGTAGTAGCCGTCTTAAAAACCTGTATTTTTAGTTTGTTTCAGACTACCTTTTCTCTGTTTTCCATGTAGTTGATGGCGGCTGGTCTGACTGGAGCGCATGGTCTGACTGCAGCGTGACGTGTGGAGTCGGTAGTCAGACTCGGGACCGAAGCTGCACCAATCCGGCACCAGAGCACGGCGGGGCGGATTGTGATGGAGATACTGAGGAGACACAAGAGTGCGACTCGGGAGTTTTCTGTCCAGGTAACTCTAACTTCTATTCTTGTTCATGTATTTGTATTTCTAAGCTGTCATCTTTGATTTAAGACATTATGAAAGGAAAAGGCAAAGATACATAAGGCTCATGCCATTTCGAATCAAATAATCAATGTATTGAATAGTGTTCATGAAAGGTTTTCAATCTGCATAACAACATTGAGATGATAGACATATTATTATTAGCCTTCCTGTGTCATTTAATGAGACCTCTTTAACTCCCAATAAGAAAAATCAGAATTGTCGCTGTAGTAGCCGTCTTAAAAACCTGTATTTTTAGTTTGTTTCAGACTACCTTTTCTCTGTTTTCCATGTAGTTGATGGCGGCTGGTCTGACTGGAGCGCATGGTCTGACTGCAGCGTGACGTGTGGAGTCGGTAGTCAGACTCGGGACCGAAGCTGCACCAATCCGGCACCAGAGCACGGCGGGGCGGAGTGTGATGGAGATACTGAGGAGACACAAGAGTGCGACTCGGGAGTTTTCTGTCCAGGTAACTCTAACTTCTATTCTTATTCATGTATTTGTATTTCTAAGCTGTCATCTTTGATTTATGACATTATGAAAGGAAAAGGCAAAGATACACAAGGCACATGCCATTTCGAATCAAATAATCAATGTATTGAATAGTTTTCATGAAAGGTTTTAAATCTGCATAACAACATTGAGATGATAGACATTATTATTAGCCTTCCTGTGTCATTTAATGAGACCTCTTTAACTCCTAATAAGAAAAATCAGAATTGTTGCTGTAGTATCCGTCTTAAAAAGCTGTATTTTTAGTTTGTTTCAGACTACCTTTTCTCTGTTTTCCATGTAGTTGATGGCGGCTGGTCTGACTGGAGCGCATGGTCTGACTGCAGCGTGACGTGTGGAGTCGGTAGTCAGACTCGGGACCGAAGCTGCACCAATCCGGCACCAGAGCACGGCGGGGCGGATTGTGATGGAGATACTGAGGAGACACAAGAGTGCGACTCGGGAGTTTTCTGTCCAGGTAACTCTAACTTCTATTCTTGTTCATGTATTTGTATTTCTAAGCTGTCATCTTTGATTTATGACATTTTGAAAGGAAAAGGCAAAGATACATAAGGCTCATGCCATTTCGAATCAAATAATCAATGCATTGAATAGTGTTCGTGAAAGGTTTTAAATCTGCATAACAACATTGAGATGATAGACATATTATAATTAGCCTTCCTGTATCATTTAATGAGACCTCTTTAACTCCCAATAAGAAAAATCAGAATTGTCGCTGTAGTAGCCGTCTTAACAACCTGTATTTTTAGTTTGTTTCAGACTACCTTTTCTCTGTTTTCCATGTAGTTGATGGCGGCTGGTCTGACTGGAGCGCATGGTCTGACTGCAGCGTGACGTGTGGAGTCGGTAGTCAGACTCGGGACCGAAGCTGCACCAATCCGGCACCAGAGCACGGCGGGGAGGAGTGTGATGGAGATACTGAGGAGACACAAGAGTGCGACTCGGGAGTTTTCTGTCCAGGTAACTCTAACTTCTATTCGTATTCATGTATTTGTATTTCTAAGCTGTCATCTTTGATTTATGACATTATGAAAGGAAAAGGCAAAGATACACAAGGCACATGCCATTTCGAATCAAATAATCAATGTATTGAATAGTTTTCATGAAAGGTTTTAAATCTGCATAACAACATTGAGATGATAGACATTATTATTAGCCTTCCTGTGTCATTTAATGAGACCTCTTTAACTCCTAATAAGAAAAACCAGAATTGTTGCTGTAGTAGCCGTCTTAAAAAGCTGTATTTTTAGTTTGTTTCAGACTACCTTTTCTCTGTTTTCCATGTAGTTGATGGCGGCTGGTCTGACTGGAGCGCATGGTCTGACTGCAGCGTGACGTGTGGAGTCGGTAGTCAGACTCGGGACCGAAGCTGCACCAATCCGGCACCAGAGCACGGCGGGGCGGAGTGTGATGGAGATACTGAGGAGACACAAGAGTGCGACTCGGGAGTTTTCTGTCCAGGTAACTCAAACTTCTATTCTTGTTCATGTATTTGTATTTCTAAGCTGTCATCTTTGATTTATTACATTATCAATGCAAAAGGCAAAGATACACAAGGCACATGCCATTTCGAATCAAATCATCAATGTATTGAAAAGTATTCATGAAAGCTTTTAAAGCTGCGTAGAAACATTGAGATGATAGACATATCCTTAATAGCATTCATGTGCCATTTAATGAGTCCTCTTAAACTCCCAATAAGAAAAATCAGAATTGTCGCTGTAGTAGCCGTCTTAAAAACCTGTATTTTTAGTTTGTTTCAGACTACCTTTTCTCTGTTTTCCATGTAGTTGATGGCGGCTGGTCTGACTGGAGCGCATGGTCTGACTGCAGCGTGACGTGTGGAGTCGGTAGTCAGACTCGGGACCGAAGCTGCACCAATCCGGCACCAGAGCACGGCGGGGCGGATTGTGATGGAGATACTGAGGAGACACAAGAGTGCGACTCGGGAGTTTTCTGTCCAGGTAACTCTAACTTCTATTCTTGTTCATGTATTTGTATTTCTAAGCTGTCATCTTTGATTTAAGACATTATGAAAGGAAAAGGCAAAGATACATAAGGCTCATGCCATTTCGAGTCAAATAATCAATGTATTGAATAGTGTTCATGAAAGATTTTAAATCTGCATAACAACATTGAGATGATAGACATATTATTATTAGCCTTCATGTGTCATTTAATGAGACCTCTTTAACTCCCAATAAGAAAAATCAGAATTGTCGCTGTAGTAGCCGTCTTAAAAACCTATATTTTTAGTTTGTTTCAGACTACCTTTTCTCTGTTTTCCATGTAGTTGATGGCGGCTGGTCTGACTGGAGCGCATGGTCTGACTGCAGCGTGACGTGTGGAGTCGGTAGTCAGACTCGGGACCGAAGCTGCACCAATCCGGCACCAGAGCACGGCGGGGCGGAGTGTGATGGAGATACTGAGGAGACACAAGAGTGCGACTCGGGAGTTTTCTGTCCAGGTAACTCTAACTTCTATTCTTATTCATGTATTTGTATTTCTAAGCTGTCATCTTTGATTTATGACATTATGAAAGGAAAAGGCAAAGATACACAAGGCACATGCCATTTCGAATCAAATAATCAATGTTTTGAATAGTGTTCATGAAAGGTTTTAAATCTGCATAACAACATTGAGATGATAGACATTATTATTAGCCTTCCTGTGTCATTTAATGAGACCTCTTTAACTCCTAATAAGAAAAATCAGAATTGTTGCTGTAGGAGCCGTCTTAAAAAGCTGTATTTTTAGTTTGTTTCAGACTACCTTTTCTTTGTTTTCACACATGTAACACACGTGGTATACGCGATCCAGTCGAAGTCATCCAGCACGCCTGCCAGCATGACCGTGCCCATCACGTCACAGACCTGTCTTGCCCTTTTTT
>NW_023365873.1:0-10304 GCF_000003815.2 Branchiostoma floridae
TCCAGATAAAAAATATAAAAATCTCCCTCCCCCACAAAATGTTGTGATAGCACTCACCATATATAGTATACGTGAGGAGTTTACAGCAGAAGTGACTTCGTGCTCATTGTGGTGATATACATTTGAAAGGTTTTGTGAGAAGTGGTGAAGTGGGAAATGATGTAGTGAAGTGATGTGTGAAGTACTTGGCAGTGGGTCACACAAGACTCACCACTCATTCACCTTCAACTAAACCACAATCTCACTCAGGACTGGACATTTGTAGCCATGGCCAAATTTTGTCAGTGACCAGAGGACAGAAACATGACCCCAGAGGCACATATTTGGAGAGCAAAGTTGAGATGATGAGGGCATGAGCTTCAAGGCAATCAGATGTAACAAATGCAGTAATGAGATTGACTGAATGTGGTTTGGGTGCTAATTATACTGTGGGTCATCCCCTACACTCACACACTGACTCATGATGGAGAAATGTGCAGGGGTGAAAATTGTTGCTAACTTTGTGTCATTGATGATGTAATACCATGGTATCATTTCAAATGGCTTATAGATAAAGGTTTATGGCACATGGCTCATTATGTGGGTACTAAACAAGAGACAAGATGTCATTGCTGTTAGGAACAAAATGCCATAACTCGGCTGTGGACATTGGCAATTCCATGCCACAGTTTTGTATATATGGTGCAGAGAAAAGTGATTGAATAGAGACTGAGCTGAATTAATCTGCAAGACTGGGCATTACTGACCTTTGGTACTGAACAGCAATGAACTGTGTTGCTCATATCGACCCCGTACTGCTTCTCCATTCCTGAAAAAAAAAAGAAACCTGACTATAGATTGAGGTACAATCATTTTCCACAAAAGGTAAAGCAGTTCATATTTACAACTTTACAACAAGGCTCCTGTACAGAAAGACATTTGTTCAAGAAAAAAAGGCCAGTTGATGTTTAACTCCTTAGTTATGTTGAACTTCTTGTTTGAGTGTACAAAGGTGTGAGGAGAGAATTTCCCAGACTGACCTCTACCTCCTGTATTTGTCTTTGCAGGTTGCAATCAAGATCATAGATAAGACACAGTTGAATCCTTCCAGCTTGCAAAAGGTGAGTGATGCATGTCTACTTCAGTAAAGTAAATCAATACCGGCCCTCGTGATGTTCATGGTTTATTTCTACATTTGGATGGTGCTATGTGTTTTGTGTCCGGCATTACCAAGTACACCAGGGCTGGTGGTTTCACTACAGTCAGGAACGCCAATTTTCTTTCTCAGCGCTATATGGTATAGAGGAAATCTTTTTGTCCCCTGTATATCGTTGGGAGTGGCTGTGTGTATTAGAGTGTAACTGGAATTACAAATGCTGCAAATAGACTTAATTCTGTACAAAATTAATGGAGTTATGAAGCTGTAAAAGACAGGAAGGACAATCAGTAAAGGTTGCTGAAGTTTTAATTATTAACAGGATTGATTAGCCAAATAAGTTGCATTAAACAAGCACAGATCTCGTTTATTTGACTCAGGTGTATATTGTTTGTTCTTCCTTGTTAGAAGTCTAACATCTGAGGGTTTGTGAGTTATGTTGGCAGCTAGAACGACAGCCTTTTGTAATGAGCCATGGTAACCAGTCCATCCTGCAAGGTCAAATTCAGCTGTTGTTTTTGTCTGTGCAGCTCAAGTTTGACTCCCCTGTCAGGGTTAGGGACTGAGCAGTCAGCAGTTTACCTTGGGGAACAATGGTTCACTTGTTACATTTCACCTTTTGTCTGGACACAAAGAGTAGCCAAACAGGGTCACTATTGCTTACACCACAAGACTGAGGTGTCCAGTGTAGCTCATCATGGTTACACCTTGTTACCAGTCAAAAATTATAATATCGGACTTCTTGAATATTGTATTTGACATGTATTCTGTATAGAGATAAAACTGGAAACAAGTCAAACGGAAGTCTGTAGGTGAGGGGAAAACTGCAGAATGAGTAATCATGAGACAAACAAGAAGGAAGCCCAGACACAGACTAGACCTTAGAACAATACCCTGCATTTCCCTTATAAGGAAGTGGGGTCCCGGCAGTGTCCAGTGCCTGATCTAGGTTTAGTTTGAGCTACTAAAACACAGACCGAAGCCTCCTCACTCTGCCCCAACTACCCACTAATTTGTACCTCTGCAGATGTAATGACTTATTTTACACCAGGTACAAGTATTGATTAGTGGGTAAAAAGGGAACATTATGTAGGGACATGTGTACAGGCTCCAGAGTGACTGGTTGGGAGAGGGTATGCACTAAGCAGTTTACATAGTCCTATAATAACAATAGGAACTCATAGGGGTCAGTAAACACAGTAGCCCACAGCCATAGTGTTCGGTCAGTTAATACTAGGTAAATATTGGCAACAGAATGTGCCCACCAGGTGTATATCTCACAAGATAAGAACGTTTGAAAGAGCATTGTGGTTATACTCATATGAGATAGTCATTGTGCATTAATTTCAAGCTCTAACCAACTGTAGTCTTTTACTCACATAAAAGCATCAATGCCACAAAAATAGTTACCAAGTTACAATCTGTACTTTGGCATGATTAAATGCAGCCTTCTGTGTACAATTAGCACAAAATGGTGTTAGACATCCTGGTGCATTTTCCATCTTGTCCAGTTTGGAATACAACATTTCGAAACTATGTTTTACTGTATGAACATTCACCTCACCTCACCTATCCCTTGACATTGATGATTTTAAACTCCCAAGAAATTAGTCCCTAGCAAAGTCTTCTATGGAAAGAAAGCTGAATGTAGAATACTGTCTCTTCAATGAAGTCATTTTGATATGTGTCTGCTATCAGGTCATTTAGGAGGCAACATTTGTTATACTGGTCATTGTCTGTTCTAGGGAACCATTTCAGAAATCAGAAAGTTTTTAAACTTTAGAATCAAAAGTGTTGCCCGGACTATTGAAAACCTGGTGTAAAATTCAGAGGACAACCCATATTGATAAATCTTTGAACAAAATCTTAGAAAAAAAATAGAAGACTGCAACTTTATTTTGAATACTAGGCCATCATTACCCTCTGTCTCTAGCACGTGATCTTTTACCAATGCCTGGCATGTATGCCACTCAAGCAGGTGGTGCTAGGACTGGAACTGCACCATGGTGGGCAGACTTAGCGTCATGTCCAGCCATTGGCCTGTCCTGTCAGCCTCCCATGGGTTCGGTATTCTGCCGTTAAACCTCCGAACCAGTGTGAGGTACAACAAAGACGGCCAGGACAAGGCAAAGCGATGAGGTCACCAGTCCTGGTGTTAAATATCCAACCTTGACTCACGTTGCTGAGGAGGTTGTAACTGTGGTCTACTCTATCCATATCTTGACTTGCTGCTGTAGTTGGTATAGGCTTGAGGTCTTATGTTTCATATCTTGCATGGGTTTTGAAATGAGGAGGTTGTTCACTAGTTTAATACAGTCCCAATCTCCACATCTACTAGATCTAGACCCAACTCAAGTGTTGACTCAGTCTTTTTTTGCACCAGATACTTGCACCAGATTTGGTTGCATATTTATCACAAGGTTTAAGTTAGACTTTGAACTAGGTAGGCATGTGTGATATAGTTCATTTGCCTAATTATGATGTTCAAAATTCAGTATTGGTTACTTGAAAAACAAGTCTGCACTTTGAGAATGGACACCTTTATTAAGGTGGCACAACCCTCACCCAGTGGTAGATCTTTTTTTTTTCCAAAAACAAAATTTAACCACATGTCTTTGAAATCCAGGAACAACATTCCTTTTTCGTGCTATCCTATTTTAGCTTTTAAGCTTATAACTACAAAAAAGTTTGTGTGCTAATTTGCATATTATCACACAGAATTTTTTTCATGTGCAAGTTTTTCATGTGCAACTCAAGTTTTTCACACAAACAGAGCCCTGTCCCCAAACAAGTGTGTGCATTTGCATGTATTTACATACACAAGAGCTGAGATTGAAGAACCTTATAAATTTTCTATTACTCTTGTATTCTTGGGCCACGTGATGTATTGTTTCAATACAGGTAGTTATAAATCAAACAGGAATGGAGTCGGCCATTTCCCCCAGAATGATTGTTGTGGCAGTAAACAAAGTATAGGTGTCTCAAAGGAGGGAAATAAGAATGGTTTTATAATCCATCGGAAGAAAAGAGACATATGCTGTCCTACTTCATAAGTTACGGGGTAATATAAGAAATTATTAAAGCCATTCCTGTTATCCTAATGTAACTGTGGATTCTTGTTTATCACAATGTTGCAACTCCCCAAAGAAAATATTTGGCAACTTGTATGTTGAGTTATAGTACTATTTGTAGGATGTCTTGAAAATGACTTGTTCCTAAAATCTCATTTGCCTTCTCATGGCATTTTAATTATATCGGAGAGTATTTGGATTGAGGGACTGCCAAGCAGAAGCCTACCTTTGTTGAATAGGCTGGTCGAAGAGCAAATAATGCAGATCAATGACCACATGTTAACATTGGATGCACACATTGTTTGAACAGGATTATTTTGTCTTCCTCATTACAATTTGATGTTATGGGAATAAGACACAAATGACGGCTGGGAAATGAAGTATTGATCTACAGTGTACCTTTTTGCGGGAAGCATTGGCATTGTATTGTTTAAACTATCTATCTCCATACCTTGCCAGAGCTTGAAACAATAACCTCCAATATGCGCACACATCTTTTTATGGAATGCAGAAAAAATACAGACAGCTTTCAATTTTGCAGACTTTGGCAAAGGTTAATACCGTCCCCAAATATAACAGTAAATGGAGTGAAAACAACATCTGGTTGTAATTTTAGTTATAAACTGACCCAAAGAAACAATTTCTGTTACAACTAGATATAGCCCTTTTAACATTGGTAAAAATTGTATGAAAAAAATAATGTGCAAAGTTATCCCCATCAGAAAAAGTTTGATACCTCTCTGCCCCTTCACAGTCCTTTGTGGTTTCCCCCATTATGCTAGTCTTTTCATGCAGGATTTGGTAATGATATGGACTTGAAAAGGTCATCAGACTACCTGGAAATGGTCCTAAAGCTATCAGACAGATGGTGCAGGTCTGGTAATAAACCTTCACTATCGTTAGGCCATTCAGACATCATTTTACGGATCTGATCTTGTCTGTGAACTGGTCTCCCCCCTACAAGACATATTGCTCCTGTTGATCAGAAGACACAATCTGTGATGAAGCCTTTCGTTCTATGACAAATGTTGAAGCCAGCACATTGTGTATCTGTCACATGACAAGAACACTGTCATGAACTCATGAAAAATGATAGTAATAGTAATACGTCTTATGTATGTCATCCCAAAATAAGCACACTCCCAGCAAATTTAAGGTTTACAGAGGATGTGGTTCAAAGAATTGAGCTAGTGCTGCCTTATACGCTGACAAATACGGTCTGCGTCGGGCCAGCTGACATGAAAGCCATCTTCTGGGCTCAGGCCTTAAATCTTCATTTTTTTAAATGCTTATGCAGAAGGAAATGTCTTAAGGTTGCAGACAGGTAGAATATTAGCTGTCCTCTGGTCTGAAGTTTTGTCATGTAACTTTTAAACATATTTTGGTAGTCAAAAGATTCGTGAGATACCTATCATAAACTGCATTATCAGGATTTGACATTCAGTGTAAGATGTTTGTGTACACTTCTAGATAAAGCTGTGGGTTAGTCTAGGATACATTAAATATTCATAAGTATTCAACTCCCTGATTCATGGACGCAATTGTAACTGGAAATGACAAGAAGTAATGTGTCATGTGATGATATTTTTATATGTAGCTGATGTTCTTATCACATGTTCATTAACCTTATGTGATAACGAGTAACCATGGATATTTGTCTAGGTTGTCTAAATACACAGAGATGTTTAATGAATTATCTTTTGGTAAACAGCATCAAACCTGTCCTGACACAATGGGGTACTTCTTACTTTCCGAAGAAGCCATCTCTGCTATCTCTTTGCACAGGTGGTCAGGTCAGATATAGGAGCATCCTGATAAAAAGTCCACAGTATGCACTGTATGGCCTCAAGGGCCTACTTCATCAGCAAAAACTACTGGGTCTAGAAAGGGAGGCAAAGTTACTTCTGTGCTGTACTGATGGATGTTGGGTCAGCGTAGGCTTAAAACCCCATTCCTCAAGGGGAGATTATGTGCTCGTAGACGTCATAGCAGAATGAATAGAAGTAGTCCGTGCATATTAATGGCGTTTGTGACTTACACACTAATGTACAGGTTTTGCATCGTAAAGTTGAATTGCACATTGACCATTCCTTATCAGAGTTCCCCAGTAACTATATTGTTGGCCTGGTGATGAGGCAGTAGACTTCTGAGACTTGGCTTTGTGCTCTCAGCACTGTGGGCTGGCATGCCAAGATGCCATGAAAGAAAGCATTTATAATTTCACAATAAAACAGAAGCAAACACATAAGTCATAACATCATTTTAGTCTTGATTTTTCGGTCATTACAGTTTCAGACGTACTTTCACTCACTCACTCACTATCCATGGTTAGATTATACTGCTGCTGGGTTCCCTGACGCAGGGGTAGGCAGCAGTCGGCCAGTCTTCACACTCCGCTTCCATTTGGCTCTGTCCAGTGGGTCGACCCCTGTCAGACCGCACTCCTTCAAGTCCCTGCTGACACAGTCCCTCCAGGTTTTCCTAGGTCTACCACGACCTCTGTTGCCAGATACTTTCAGTTTGGTGATCTTATTGATGCAGTCACTAGATCTTTCAACGTGCCCAAACCATCTAAGACGGCGGGACTGCAGCACTGAGATGATGTCCAGAATACCAAGTTTATCAAGTAAGCTAGATGAAGGGGTCTCATCCCGGGGTTTGACGCCACAAATCCATCTGATCATGGCACGGTCATTGCGGCGCAACCGCTGTAGATCAGAGGTGGTAGGTGCCCAGGTTTCACTCCCATGAAGCATGGCCGCACGTACACAGCAGTCAAACACCTTGCCACGGGTTTTGAAGGGTAGGTGCCTGGAAGTAAGGATGGGCAGGAGCTTCTTGAATTTACCCCAGGCAGCGCAGGATCTGGTGGTGACTGCAAGCTCACATCCGCCACCAGCACAGAGCATGTCCCCAAGGTAACAAAAGCTGGCTTCCACGTCCAAGACCACTTCATCCACAGTGAATTGTGTTGTAGGGCGGCCATCCAGTGGCCTAGCTTCCCCTCGACACCGCGGACATGTATAGTTCTGCACAGCTAGCAGACTCCCTCTTATGCCACAGCATCTCTTGTGGACCCAAAAGTTACAAACTGTACACTGGATGGAGTTAGCACCCACCCCGGAACGGCATACAGCACACGGGAAAGATCCAGTTTCCTTCAGTTTGTTCAGTCCTTGACCAGAAATCATGATCTTTGTCTTTCCCATGTTAACCCGCAGGCCTTTGCGTTCCATGCCCGACTTCCATGCCTTCAGTCTAGCGATGCATTCTTCCAGGGTGTCTGCGATGATTACCAGGTCGTCTGCGTACAGGAGCTCCCAGGGGACTCCAGTGCGGAATTCACGAGACAGAGCTTCCAAAACGAGGATGAACAGCAGGGGACTGAGGACAGATCCCTGGTGAACGCCAACACCAACGCCGAACTCCTCGCTGTACTGTCCGTTCACTCGCACACGGCTCCTGGCATTTGCGTACATGGCCTGGATCACCCTCACGGCCCACTCCTCAACACCAAGACTTCTCAGTGCCCACCACAGCACCCTTCTGGGAACTCGATCGAAGGCCTTCTCCAGATCGACAAAGGCGAAGTACAGAGGTTTGTTTGCGGCTATGAACTTCTCTTGCAGCTGGCGCACAATGAAGATGGCATCGGTGGTGCCTCTGCCAGGCACAAAGGCAAACTGAAGGTCGTCGATGTTGACCATCTTACGAATAGCTGAGTCCAGCACACGCTCCAGTAACTTCATAACATGGTCGGTGAGCTTGAGGCCTCTGTAGTTGCCTCGGTCTAGAGCTTCGCCTTTCCCCTTGTAGAGACTGAGAATGATGCTCTTCTCCCACTCAACCGGCACAGTTCCGTTCCTGAAGACCGCTTCAGTCAGTTGTCTAGTCAACTCGATGCCCTCCTCGCCAGCTGCCTTTAGCATCTCAGCGTTGATGCCAGAAGGGCCCACAGCTTTTCCAAACCTCATCTTACTCAGTGCCTTGCTGATCATCTCAGTAGTGACTGGTGGAGCAGGTCCTACAACTGGAGCAGCCTCTGGAAGCTCATCCATTGGCCAGTCAAACTCCACGTTCAAGAGCCTGTTGTAGTGTTCGACCCAGGCCTTCATCTTATCCTCGTCGTTGAGGGAGAGTTCACCTGCGTCGTTCCGAACGCACATTTCGCCTACAACATCCTGGTTGGAACGCTCCATCTGTTTGGCTACGCGGTACACATCTGCACCTTGAGGATCGATGACAGCAAAAGTCTCTTTCTCTGCTGCAGATTTGGCCAGCCAGACAGCGTGCTTAGCAAGGCGTTTGGCTTCATTGTAGGCAGTTTTTGCGACCATTGCTACCGCAGTTTTACCTTGCTTCCTAAGGGAGTTGAAGACCTTAAACCGTGCCCTTTTCTTGGACACAGCTTCTTCTACATGGTCATCCCACCACCAGGTCTCAGGTTTCCACAGATGGTTCTTGGAGTACCCACACACGCTCGCAGCCGCTTCCAAGAGCGGGGTCTTCAACCTTGACCAGAGATCCTCTACCTCCCCACCAGTGGCATCAGTAGTGACTGACTCAACTTTGGATACAAAAGTCTCCCGGAACTTTAAACATCTAAACTCATGATTTATATTCTTCCTTTTCACCCTCGCTGCTGGGATGACGGCTCGAAATTCTGGGTGCATGTGCACCCAGGTGCTCCCAAAATTGGAACTGTGCACCCAATTATTTTCTGTGGGCGCACAGGGTGCACCCAAATATTTTCTTACGTTTATGTATGTAAAGATATAAAATTATACAAGTATACATCATATTCTTGACATCTACATTTTGTAAGTGTTAGAAAGATAATAAAGATGTCTGTCATGGTACTTGTTTAAGAATTTGATAGCTTGTAACTAAATTTTATTATTTGGTTATCACTTAAATTTAAGTGGTGCACCCAAAAATTTTTGGTGCACCCAATTTTTTAAGCTGGGTGCACCAGTGCACCTAATCCCAAAAATGAATTTCGGGCCCTTGATGATGTTTCTTCATATCTCCTGTACATTTCTTCTAGGGCTTTTGCTAATAACCTTGTGCCAGCATGAGCATTTGTTATACCAGCAGTGATTGACTCTTCGTCAGCGCCTGTAGTTCTAATCAGGCCTAGAAGATTGCCTTTAACCACCAGAGGTGTAACAATATTACTTATGGTGCAGTAAGTCATTTTGCACTGTACATGGCTTACAGCACATATTTCACTTTTCAGTCACCTTTCTGGGGAGTGGAGCGAAATTGTCTTTTTGCATTTCCTCTGGGTACATCTGTCTGGCAATAGCAATAGAATTCCTTGTTTCTTGGAGTTACTAAGAATTTACAGCCAGCAATGCACTTAACTTATGTTAAGTCATAATTCTTAAATTTTCATTGTGCCCCAAAAAGCAAAAATCTTGTCCCTTTCGATGTTATAAATGTAACTTGATACATATTTTTAGAATCCGGCAGATCATACAAATTTGCATAATCAGGATTTTTAGAAGCGTGTTACGGATGCAATATTTATGAGTTAAAAGTGCTATTATGGCACACATTTGAATTATAGAAGGTTATTAGGCCATTCAAGTGTTTCTTAGCATTAGATGACATAAGCTGCATCAATGATGCTGTGATGAATGTGAAGGAAATGTTCAGTACTAAACTTGAAGGTTTTGCTCATACCTTATCAAACCAGTAGTGACATGTGGTTCATTATGTTAAATATACTAACAACTTTCAGCATACTAGTAATAGTAGTATTTTAAACTAGTGATTGTGGCATATGAATTTAGCCAGAATATATATGTATTGTAAGAGTATTGAATATGATTTCTGTAACACTAGATGACAACACTAACACTAGATGACAACACATCCATCAAGAGAACCCAGCCAATGAGAAGAGCCATGAAATACATTTATCCTCATAAATTGTACAAAAATACCTGTAACCAGCACATTGCAGAAAAATGTCCTTGACTTACAGCTTGAAGAACACTGTAACTTATATAGTACACAAGTAATATCTTAAGCAATATTATATATGTGAGTCTTAATACGAAACAAGGACTGATGAGGTACATTGTACTTTC
>NW_023365873.1:11262-13488 GCF_000003815.2 Branchiostoma floridae
GGCTACTGGTATTAGTTATGATTGAAGAACAGGCTCTGCATCATGTAAAGTAAATTGGTCATTAGAGGTGAAGGTTTGATGGATATGCTTTAGGCCATTGCAAATCTGTGCCTCAGGTCTTTTGCTGTGTTTTTAGATTAACAATACTCAGGGCTCGAAATTCATTTTTGGGATGAGGTGCACTGGTGCACCCAGCTTAAAAAATTGGGTGCACCCAAAAAATTTTTGGGTGCAACACTTAAATTTAAGTAATAACCTAATGATAAAAGTTTGTTACAATCTATCAAATTCTTAAACAAGTACCATGACAGACATTTTTATTATCTTTCTAACACTTTGATGTCAAGAATATGAATTGTATACTAGTATACTTTGATATCTTTACAATTACAAACATAAATGTAAGAAAATATTTGGGTGCACCCTGTGCACCCACAGAAAATAATTGGGTGCACAGTTTCAATTTTGGGTGCACCTAGGTGCACATGCACCCAGTATTTCGAGCCCTGATACTGTATACAAATTACAATGGTTATTGGTATTGGAAATGCATATTTGCAGTGTTGTGAATTTGGATGGACAGCTCACCACAAAAATGGGGGAGAAAACACTGTACATTTCATAATTTACAGTATGTACTTCTTGCATGATAAAAAAAGGTTTCTTTTGCAATGACAGGTGTATTATCTGTATAACCCTAAATGAATAGCATTAGTTTAATATGAGTGCAGTTGTATTGCCCTGAAGAAGGTAATAGAAGTCAGTTGTCTTGGTTTTGTGCACAGAACTTGGTTGACCATGGGCATAGAGTTACCAACCTGATGAAACTCTTTGCAAAGTGTGCTTTATTGCCCTTCACATACAATTACTTTATGTAACATGGAGCTATGTCATGGAGAAAACACTTCCACAACGGCTGGAGACGCTTTGCCTACAGAATTGCCTGTTACTGTTAGAAGTGTTACTGTTTTGCATTGAAATACTATAGCTAGCAGTTAACTTGAACGAAAGTGCTGAGTCTGCATAAAGAATAGCCTTTTTATGGTTATAAAGAAATAACTCTGTAGCAATATGTTGCAATAATTGGCCAACTAGATAAGCACTGTGTTGTATAAATGCAGATCAATAAAAACATGCAAAGCGAATACAACGTACAACTTAGTCCCAAGTACCGCGGATTTACATGGATTACTTTACAACCTCTAACCTGCTGCGCTTGCAGAAATGCGCTATAGACAAATACATGTAATTCTTCCCCTGTGTGGTAATGGCATAGTTGCCTCTCCCCGAGGGCCCAGCTAATGGTGTCCTCCTTGTCTCCTCATCTATACTGTAAAGTCTCCTTATAGCCGGGCTTTTAACAGTGGAAGCCAATTCCTGTGCACATGGGGATTGTCTCAAAAGTCCTCAGACCGCTGTGAACAAAACCAATTTTAGTTAGTCATAAAATTCAGGGTTGATGTACCTTTACCTGTTAGGCTAGCAGATATTGGTGGATCTGATTGTAGATACATTTGAGTCAGTTTTGTATTTTTGACTGCACACTTGAGTGGTTCTGACAAAGTGCTCTAAACTAAGTAGGTTGGTGCTGCTACATGTAGTAAAGTCAGCATAGCAAAGCTGCTGGGGAAATGCCACTTTGTGGTTGACCTGTTAAAAGCTATGTAGTATATCTCACGCTNCTACTAAACAGTAGAAGTCACCTTTTCTTTACAACACAATACGGTAAGATGGAGAAACTTACCCCTGTTTGTACCATCCTCACCCATAATGATCTTCATGGAAGAGATGACCTGTTGTGCCACAGGAGCTGACATGGAGCAGGCGTACGTGGTGCTGTGAGAGTAGGCTCGGAGGTGGTTGATCAACCGCTGGGAGGGCAGCAAGAAAGATATATTATCCATTTTGCTCACAAACACATCATGGACAAATAAATCTTTGACCTTTTGCTTGATAACTGCATGCTGCAGAACTTGAGATGCACTGTTCTGAAGACTGACCTTTGACCCTGCAATGTAGCCTCCTGCAGCCCCAAAGCTCTTGGTGAATGTGCCCATCATGATGTCCACGTCCCTGGGATCCACCCCCCAGTACTCAGTCACCCCCCTGCCTGTCTCCCCCAGGGCCCCGACGCTGTGGGCCTCATCCAGGTACAGGTAGGCTCCATACTTCTTCTTGAGGCGGATGAAGTCTGGCAGCTTGATGATGGAGCCCTCCATACTGTAG
>NW_023365873.1:15228-15952 GCF_000003815.2 Branchiostoma floridae
TATGGAAAGATATCAAGTATACTAATATACATCATATTCTTGACATCTGAGTGTTAGAAAGATAATAAAAATGTCTGTCATGTTACTTGTTAAAGAATTTGATAGCTTGTAACTAAGTTTTGTTTTTAAGTTGTTGTTTTTACATTCTACTTAAATTTTAGTGGTGCATCCCAAAATTTTTTGGTGCACCCAATTTTTTAAGCTGGGTGCACCAGTGCACCTAATCCCAAAAGTGAATTTCGAGCCCTGTGTATCTAAGAAGATAATCAAAATGGATGGATCTACACAAGAAAGACACTATCACAGATCACCTGAGGTGCCAGTTGCCATCATCGCTAACCCTCTCTGAAACGTCAAACTCTGCAGATGGCACACTGCAAATCGGCCTGTTCCAGCAATCCCTGATTCGTGTGTAAAGGTTCCTGGTGTAGAAACTCTCAAAAGACTGGTACAAAGGAACAAAATCCTGGTGGGAGAAGATTTTGTTTAATTAGTTAACAACCAAAGTCAAAAAGCAAAGATCAATACAAACATTTTAATTATCTACTAGTACATAATTTAACACATCAATGCGCAGTACTTAGTTTATGTGAAAGAAGCGGAATGAAAAAAAAAATGTATGTGCCTTTTGGCAACAAGGAAGAACTGAATTGGATCATTCTACAATATGAAAATAAAACTTCTACAAACTTACCTTCATCTTTTTCCTCTCTATGGTTGAATG
>NW_023365873.1:17725-21766 GCF_000003815.2 Branchiostoma floridae
TGAAAGATTGACCATGACCCAAAACTGCACTAAACTCAGTGAGGAGGCATGTGCTAGGACAAAAAAGTCCCAACTTTATACCCCCTAACAACCACAAAAACTCAGCTTTTTGGCCCTAATCAGAAAGTAGAAACCCTCCCCTGTCACACCCACCTCAAAACTGCCAGGTTTTCTACCCATTTGACCAGGAAAAAAATCTTGAAGTTTTAGGCCCTGAACTATATTCGACCACCATCAATTTGCATGGCGGATTGACTGGCAGATCCCCATATGTAAAGGTTAAGGTAGTCCTATACCTTTTTTTTAAGGCTTTAGGGGCAGTGGGTTGTTATCCATTGTGTCTTGGCCACACTATTGGAAGGCAGAGCCCATCTCTATCGTTCTACTGCCTTTTACCTTGCCGAAGAAAGTCACACACCCATCTTTTTACACCTGGGTTAAGTGAGGAAAATCATGTTAACTGCCCTTCCGAAGGGCACAAGATTGTCAGGATTCGAACCCAAGACCTCTGAGTTTCTGGGCCAAACACCCTGCAGTTATGACTCACCAGTCCACTATGAGTGAGTGAAAGAGACAGAGAGCGAGAGACTGTTGTCAGGGCTCGAAATTCATTTGGGGGATTAGGTGCACTGGTGCACCCAGCACGTAAAATGTAAAAAAACCTAGTAACAAAACTTAGTTACAAGCTACCAAATTCTTAAACAAGTAACATGACAGACATTTTTATCATCACTCTAACACTTGGATGTCAAGAATATGATGTATACTAGTATACATGATATCTTTCCATACATAAACCTAAGAAAATATTTTGATGCACCCTGTGCACCCACTGAAAAAAATTGGGTGCACAGTTCCAGTATTTCGAGCCCTGGTTATCTTCTTTCATGGCTTAGTAATGTGGCATCCTAAGGTTGCTAACAGTTCATCTTCTGGTCCTTTTTATTTTCCAAGTCCTGCCCTTGGTTCTGAAAGCGTTGTAGTCTGTAAGGGAGACCATGGTGTACTGGCAACACATTTACTTTCATTAGAATGTTGTTATGACACACCACAGTGTTACAAGAGTGAGTGCACGAAAGAGAGATGATATAAGATTTGATGTGATGTATGCTTCTCTTTACTCGGTGCTAGAGTAGACACCCTTTCCAAGTACAACCCATGCATGATGTCACAGGACTAATTGAAGAGAAAGTAAGAATGAAAAAGATAAAGACTTAAAGTTTGATGTGATTCAGTCATCTCTTTCAGTGCCATTGTGGAGACCCTGCCGAAGTACAAGCCATCCATTGTTGTCTGTCCCACAGGCAAAACGTTGCATCCCTGTCAGTTTTTTACCCGGACTGCCAAACTTTGGAACTCTCTTGTCAACTGTTTCTACAACCTATGACTCTTAGAAAAAAATATTCACAGCTATCTATCTGAATAACTATTTCCAACATCTTAGTTTATTGCCTTGAAGTTGTCGAAAGGCCTTGCTTTGAACAAGCCCATTAAAATATTGTGTCCCGAGAGTAAGTAGGAGAGAGGGACCGAGCAAGTGCAAGAGAATGAGAGAGAGGGAGAGAGAGAGAGAGAGAGAGATTTTAAGACTTGATGTAATCTTTTTCCTCAGTGTGATTGTGGACACCCTGTCCAAGCACAACCCATCCATGTTGTCCTAAGAGGGAGTGACAGAGAGAGGATGAGAGAGAATGAAACGAGTCATCTAAAAGTTGCTGTCATCTTTTTCCTCAGTGCCATAGTGTACACCCTGTCCAAGCACAACCCGTCCACAGTGTCCGAAGAGTGAGTTAAAGAGAGATGGGGAATAAAAACAAGACAGATTTAAAATTTAATGTGATCTTTTTCCTCAGTGCCATAGTTGACACCCTGTCCAAGCACAACCCGTCCATGGTGTCCCAGGTCCAGACGATGGTGTCGGAGCTGCGGAGAGTGACCCTGCTGTGGGAGGAGCTGTGGTTCGGCGCCCTGAACCAGCACCACGGGGACATCACGCGCAGAATCCACCAACTGGAGGACGAGGTGAAGCGCGTGCTGAGTAACACCACACTGAGCCACGAGGAGAAGTCCGCCATCATACTGGAGAAACACAACGCCATTCTCAAACCTGTGAGTTCATGTCTATAGTATAAATGTGGGACCTATAGTCATTGCTTTGTGACTGACTATCGAGTAACTGTGCCATGACAGTCTAATTTGTCGGTATACTACTAAAAGACAAAAAGGGCGCAGTCACATTCGTCTTACAATCATCATACAATCATAACCTTAAGGGTATTCTTTGGATAGCTGTGCATTTGCGATACAAAATTCAGCTGTCTTGGTACCCAAAAGGCTGTTTTCCCGAAATTAGACCTTTGTTGGCAGTTGGTTTTGTCACTGCCTGTTCAAATTCTGTGAAATCAAAATCACATAGGAAAAATACAAGTACGACGTAGCCCAAAACCGTCTTTCTTTATGAGCTGGCATGTGTCCAAATTTCTTTTGCATGCAGGCTGACAGGAAGTAATGTTTAGCACATGGCTCAGGAACCCAAGGATGCTGTGTGCCCAAGAGTTATGTGTGACATGACATGTTAGATTTTATCAAGAAATTTACAAAAACTTGCACAGAGGTGCTCAGGTATGAAGTTTATTTCAATATCCTATTTCCTTTGTTTTAGACTGTGTTCGCCATGGAGCATCTGAAGGCCATCACGGACCAGCCAGGAGAGACGCCACACGAGCGATGGTTCCAGGACACTTACGAGAAACACATCGAGGAGGCGCTGAACAAACTGAAGAACCCTCCCAACCCCAGCACCCCTCAGAACTCGTGGGTCATGTTTAAACAGGTGGGAAGTTCACACTTTACCCTCCCAACCCCAGCACCCCTCAGAACTCGTGGGTCATGTTTAAACAGGTGGGAAGTTCACACTTTACCCTCCCAACACCAGCACCCCTCAGAACTTGTGGGTCATGTTTAAACAGGTGGGAAGTTCACACTTTACCAACCCTCCCAACCCCAGCACCCCTCAGAACTTGTGGGTCATGTTTAAACAGGTGGGAAGTTCACACTTTACCCTCCCAACCCCAGCACCCCTCAGAACTTGTGGGTCATGTTTAAACAGGTGGGAAGTTCACACTTTACCCTCCCAACCCCAGAACCCCTCAGAACTTGTGGGTCATGTTTAAACAGGTGGGAAGTTCACACTTTACCAACCCTCCCAACCCCAGCACCCCTCAGAACTCGTGGGGTTTAAACAGGTGGGAAGTTCACACTTTACCAACCCTCCCAACCCCAGCACCCCTCAGAACTCGTGGGTCATGTTTAAACAGGTGGGAAGTTCACACTTTACCAACCCTCCCAACCCCAGCACCCCTCAGAACTCGTGGGTCATGTTTAAACAGGTGGGAAGTTCACACTGGACCAAACTGACCACTACCTTAGACTTTGAATCCAATGATGAAAGCGAAATCATGTAAAATAAGTACCTAGCATTGGCTAGGGCCGTCCCTCAGATAGGACGTTAAATGGTTGTCCCATATTCAGGGATAGCCACACCCTGAGCACGTAAAAGAACCTGCCATACTTATCGAAAAGAGTAGGGGTCCTTCCTGGTGTGAGTGGATCAAACCCAAGCAGCCTTCATAACACCTGCTTGGCCTATTGGGTCAGTTAGTCGAACTTGCTGAAGCCCGATGTTTCTGACTTAGGGAGAAGAGATACTGCCACAGTGAGTGTTGTTCAGTGCCCAAAAGTGGTCAATGGCGGTGTATTCCGTATCACCCGAGGTGCCAGCCCGACCCCGGGTCGCGATCGCCCGACGGTCGTGATCCACCTGAGAAAACCCGTTTTGATGCGAAATGCGCCAGAAGTTGAACAAATTTGGTGCCCTTGAACAAAAAGTGTTGCAACAGTAATGTTCCAACGTCCAAGTCAGGTAATCGAACTTTCAATGGCGCCGCATTCGGCCCGCTCGAAACAGTTTGATTTATTTGAATGGAGCCTGTGTGATAGGCCTTTCGAACCTGTGCAATACGGAAGTTATGGCTCGGTCCG
>NW_023365874.1:0-6815 GCF_000003815.2 Branchiostoma floridae
TTTCGACCGACCAACCCAACTTTTTTCTGAAAAAATTCGAGAAGCAACACATGAAATTGGTGTGGCCTTACCAGTAATTTAGTAAGTTTGGATATGAGGAGCAGATTAGATTTTCCAAATCTGAGTGTGCAGAACAAATGTTATGATTGATAGCATGTTCATCTATATCTGTCATTTTCAAAAGGCTATTACCGGGTGTAATTTGTGCAGTGTCACAAAGATAGTGACCAGTTAATGGTTGTGACTATTTTTCATAATTGTTCCCTGCCCTGATTTCAAATTTTCTCCGGACCCCTTGCCCTCTGTAAAAATTATAACCAGTGGCTGCAGCCCAGTTTGCAATGAAAGAAATGAAGACCTTTTGTGACTGTAGTTTTGTGTTCTGAGGTTTTGTATTAGTGTGACTGCATGTAGAATTGATTCCAATACATCGGTGCTATCCTCTTTCAGTTAGAGTGTGGTCTGTTTGACTGAGGTTGAAAAATAGGTGGTAAGATGAAAAAGAGAAGAAAGGAAGTTTTCGTGCCTTTCTCCCAATTGTTGTGATGCATTGGATGCGTACAGCTAGAGAGACAACAAAGGAACAGAGGACCATTGTTATGCACAGATAGCAACAGTCCATCTAGAAATAGACCATGCAGGAACTGATTATCTAACACTCTTCCTAACTTACACATATCAAAGACTTGTAACTCTCTAACTTCCGAACTCAAGTTTGTCTATTCATGTTGCCATCTATATGCATGTAATACTCGCACCCCAACGAAGTATTCTATTAAGGACATCACTCAACCCTTGAGATCAATTACAGGAAAGACTTTCTATTCCTTTTTAATCTGGTAACGTGATAGCTCATGGTATATTAACCCCATGGGACCATTTCAACCAGCAAGATACCCAAAATGAAATTATTCAATCTGCTATGTCCAGTGGTGCTATGTATCGTTTATTGCACTTCAGAGTGCTTCTATTGTTATATAATGTGTGGCAAAAACCCTTTCCTAATGTTGCAGTATTTGTTGGTGAAAATTAGGACTTTCAGCGTTATGGGCAACCGGAATAGTCCGTAAATACGTTTAAAGCTCCTGAGGGACACAGCTATTTCGAGGAGCAGTCTGGAAGGCTGAAATTGGGAAAGGCTGTTTGGGTTGCAATGAATACTTCATGTCCCAGCAGACTGGGCAATGTCAGTATCTATCAGATGCTGTGGTAAATCAAGTGTTTAAGGTGGAATTAAACTACAGATAACATCAAACACCAGTGTGGCCTGGGTGCCATCCTAGTAACTACCAGGGCTCCTGTACAATTTTTTGAGGGAGAAGTATACTCTGAGTAGGAATAGATATATTTTAGTCAGTATAACTTAAGAATCTCTGGATGGATTGTAATATTTATTTGGTATGTAAGTACTAAATGCTGGGAAGATGAAGGTCGGTGTCAAATTTGGGCCTCCTGGTGTGTGACCTTTGTATTGCAGCAGAACCTTTTGTATTTTTCTATCATTGTTGCTATTTGTTGTCCTGGACATGCTTTGGTCATGATTTTTTGGTGGCCGATCACTTCTAAAGAAGAAAAACGTGGTTTAGGGTTGGGCCTCCAAGTGTATAATGGACAGTGGCATAAAGGTTGGGTTTTGAACCATCAACCTTTGGATCCAGAAGAAGTAAAACTGGCCACTGATTTACATATGACCTTGTATCAGTCTTCCCCCTGTAAGGCCAAGGTCAAGAACAAAGGTACCACTGACCACTATCAGTTCCTATTCCTGTCTGCACAAGGCGATAACAAGGGAGGAAAGATAAAAGACAGAAGAGCTCTGACCTTGAATGTTGGGAGATAAGTCTTTCCCATGATGCCTTGAGCTAAATGTCAAAGGTCATGTTAGATCTTTTGATTATAGATGGCAAAAGGGAATCTTTATGAGGTTTCGAGATTTTAGTCTCAACTTTTAGAATTTGAAATTACGTTTCGATTTTCCTGGGAAGAAGCAATCCACTAAACTGGGTGCTATTCACGTATTCAAGAAATGGAATTAAATTATTTTTTTTGCATTAATTTTTTTACAGAAGATTAGTTTCATGTGGTGGCTTGATGTGGTTTTGTTCCGCTCTGTAGATTATCGCAGATGAAATCTACATAATCAGTGGTGGGGAACAATTGGACATATTATTATACAAGTGATGAAAACTTAAGTTTTTATAATAGAAGAGACACAGAAGCAATGTTTTCAATTTTCTATGTTGAAAAAAAAAGAAGAAAAAGAACACCATCATCCATGTCAGAACAGTACTGAAACTAATACAATAATGTATTTGATTGAAGAAATCTTTCTAATATGTTGGAATACAGAAGAAAATATTTAGAAAGTCGAACAAAGGTTTGAAATTGTTCAAAGTAGTTATTTATCATAGTCAGAAGTTTTTGAAAATGTTAGAACAAAAGGAAACAAACACTAGTAATGTGGAATTAACTTTATCTCAAAGCAAAATACAAACGTATCAGACTATTTAAACTTTTATTCCTGTGTATATAGCATGAGAAATAGTGAACGAATTATACTTAAAATTTTGCACAAGAAAGTTGATCATGGAAAACAAAACAAAAATGCTGTATCTGTTTGGCATTAAAAAACAACAATACCTGTCATACACTGTACAAGTCCACCTCACATCCAAAATGATCCAACCAATCCTTCTTTAGTACCAATTATTGTGTTGGGCTTTAAAATGGCATTGATCGAACGGGCGTTGTGGGAACACAGGAAACCTACATACCCACATACACGCCATCTGTTAAACCTACCCCACAATTGCCTGAAATGTTCCCCATGTGCCCGTGGGCATAGACTTCACTAATGAATAAATGTCCTGTTCCTAATCCCCAACTACATACTGTAAATTTGTTCACTTTCTGCACGGTTTTGTTGTGTGGTTGGAGAGGTTTTCGGGGTGTTTTAAATTTGCGTTTGCAATAATTCTGTAGTACGGTAGTAGCACATCGGAAAAGTAAAAAAAAAAAAAAAATTAATAAAAGGAAATAAATTTTTTCAAAAGGTCTGGGGTGAAGATGTATGGCTCAAATAACACAAAAAATAGCCTGAGGAGTTGAATGCCACATTTTATAGAAGGAATCCCCTCCTTTGATTTGTTGCTAATGTTGTGAATAAAAGGCATTGTTTTAGACTGAAATTATGTGTATACAGCTCTGAATGGTAATATTTACAGGTTTGTGATGGCAAAACCTGTATTACTTTTTCTTGTGACTGAATTTTTTTTTTTTCAAATGACAAGAAAAAAGGACAGGCAAATCCTGTAGTACTTTTTCTTGTGACTGAATTTTTTTTTTAATTACAAGAAAAATGGACAGGCGAATCCGAGAAGTAACAAATAAAATTGGTGTGGCCTTACTGCGAAAATTTAACTGCTGCAAAAGTTTCAAGACATACAGTAGTTTACTACCGACAATATTGATTTTGACATCAAGAGTTTGATCTCGCCCAATCCATCTATCCATGTAAGAGTGCTTTATATCTGGGACTCGTGATGGTAAAATCTTTAGGGGCATGTTTAAGGCAGTCGTTCGCAGTTGGACAACAATCCTCCCTTGATTAGTCGTAAAATGTCTCCTATAATAAATGACAGCAGTGGTAAAGGCTCATTGATTTTAAAGTTAAACCCTACTGACATATTATACTAGGTTTGGGGGCAATGGGTTGCCTTGCAAATGGTCTCAAGAACTCAAGAATTTTTGAAAGGATTTTCATGATATTTGGGATGTGAGTATGTAATGGTACAGGAAAGAATGACTTTCATTTTGGGCTTCTTAGCTTTTTTTTCTGTGACATTCTGCAAGTTTGGAAGTAGTCTTGGTGAGACCACATCTTTGAATGGTTTAGATTATTGCATTCCATGATAGGACTCTCAAACTTGTGACATACATGTATGGTAAATGATATAGGGAGGAATATTAATAGATATCAATTATGCAAATGAAAACCTAATTTGCATAAATTAATTGATAGCAAAACACACTGATTCTGTAGCTGTAAGTGATGGGAATTTCATTCGTGTGGCATTTGGAACATTATAAGATACAAATTTTGCAAATCAGTGCCTCTTTAGCATAGACCCACAGACTATTATTTTTGGCACATGATTGTTTGTTTAAGGAAGCATGTGAACCCTTGGTTGTATTTCATGTACATGGCACTGTAGATGACATTAGATTAGAAGGGACAGACTTGACAGTGTGTGCTCCAATGATAATGGTCTTGAGTTAAGCAGAAAAACTGGTGACCCTTTGTTTAGCGGAGCCGAGGGTACCAGGCATGCATGGTCGATCTGCGGTGTGCCATCTGTTCCTTTGGTTGAGAGCCAAGACTTCTTCACAATGGCACAGTCTTTAAAGTTCTGTGGAGGCCTGGGTCTCTCCGCTAAAGGTTTCTGTCGTCGCCCTTCATTATGTACTTCTGTTTGCGTGACTTGAAGCCATTTGGTCACTTACTACTTACTTAGATGTACACTGAAGTTGCTACTATCTAGATACATTAGGTCAAAGGATCATATGTCAAAGTGAGAGAAGTTGACATTTGTAAAAATCAACCTAATTTCAACAAAGCCATTGGGAACATCAAATTTAATCTTTGAATTACACATGTAAGAATTCTGGGATGATTGTTTTTGTAATAACTTAAGTTGAATTGATAAATGACTTAAAAGTTCATCAGCAAACTCCATTATTTGATAATAAGCTTTACTATGGGCCTGAAATTTCGACCTGCCAGTCCAGTTTGTTTCTAAAGAAAAATTAACAATCAACAAATGAAATTGGTGTGGCCTAATCATTATGTATTAAAAACTGTATACTTATATACTGTTGATAGTTTTACTGCATAACATAAGTAAGCAGGAAGCCTGCAATTTGAGTTTTCCCTATCTGCCTTCCTGTGTCCATGTTTGTCCCCCTACTGTGGAAGTGTTGAAGTTGAACTTGTGCCAGCTTCCCCCCTCCCCATCTGTTGTGTCCATCAACATGTCCCCTGAGAGGAAGGGAACACACAGTTGGTGGTTACTGAGCCCTGGCTACTGTTGGAATGTGGTCCCCCAGCTGAAGTATTAAATGGTGATGCCTCAGTGCAGGGTTAGTTCAAAAATGATTGTGTTAGTGATGGACAGGCTTCGTAAAAAGAACATTCATTTAACTGTCATTCTCCTTTATTCTTTTAAACAACTTATTACATGGATGACATTCTGGTGAATGTGCAAAGAAAGAAAACTTTTTTTGTTATCTATGGCATATATTTACTGATTTGCAGCTGTTCTGTATGATTCACGGTATTGTCTAAAAAAGATTTTTCATAACGGACAAAAATGGATTCACGAGCAAATAATAACATATAATCGAATCAGCGTGGCTTTTAAACATTAAAAAAGTGGTAATCCTTATTGATATTAATGCTAAAAGTCAGTACTGTACAATGTGACTTACATTATCGAGAGAAAAAAAAACTAGGAAAAGGGGACTGCCATTTGTTGATGCAAGATGTTTTATCAAATGTACAGGTGTATTCCAAAAATGGATTCTCGTCTCTAACCGAAAACATCCTTTTACGTAAGCCAGGACTTTACCAAGAAACAAACCTGTAATAGCTTTTCAGAATGATCTGCTTCCTATACATCTTAGGAGTTGGAGAAAGAAAGGCCGTGCTGAAAATCCCACACAGTTTTGCAATTCCTTAACGTCAGCGCATTCCAAGTCTTGTAGTCGTCTTGGAACTAAACTGTTTGGGGAAACTTCCAGACAAAGAGGCGTGAAAGTGAGACCGTACGAAATTGTTCTTAAAATAGTTGCCGAACGCTGTTGCCGGCTTTCTGTCAGAATAGAGCTTGTTTAGCGGTCAAGCACAGGTGCATGTTTTGGAAGTAGTTCTTTACCTAGCCATCCGGTGTGGTCCTCTTGGTTGAACAGGTGTGCTGGGTTCTTTGTGCCCAGTGTCAAGGTTTGGGGCCATCTAGACCCGTCCTTCCATCCCAGGTCAAAAATGTGCTTGTAAGGACAGAAAGAAAACATTTAACTCCTTCTGTTCAAAAATGTAAACTTTGTTATGAAGAGATTATTGAAAATGTGTTTTTGTGAGCATAAAACGACAGATTTAGCTACGAAAATTAACAAAAAGGGCTGCCAAACAATGCGTGGGACTGAAAGAAGCCATTCAGAGATGAGAATTTGTAGCCCTCGTTGTAACTTTAGGTCCTTTGATAAACCATTGAATTTGCACGTTGGAGATTGTTTTGTAGATGACTATGGCAGTCAGTGTTGCAAGAGTCTCCCAGTGTTTTGTCTGACATAGACACAATACTATAGGAGCTAGACAAAAGTATAGCTCCATATGTTTTTGAAGTGAGAATCACACAAGCAGCATGTTTTGCTGAGCACAGCTGGACGACACATGAACACAACAACATGCCAGCCACTACATAGACATGATGTCATTGGGTTTTACCTGAATTGACTGTTAATCAATGGAACAGAAAGACTGGATGATAGCATCTGTCTGGAAATGCCGAAAAACACCTTTTTATCCTCAGGTGGTTTTACGCAGGTGTTTAGCTTTAATCTACGTGTGAACAATAACAACTACTCCGTATGTAGTTCCATCAGGTTGGTAGATCAATTGAACAAAGTCTTCTTCATTACGCAACCTTCTTGAATTCTTAAGTAAACGTTTTGATGACCATCTGTCGACTTCATCAGTACAAAATGAAATGAATACTATCAGTGCCCTATGAACTACGCAGAGTCAGAGCAATCCGAAC
>NW_023365875.1:0-3122 GCF_000003815.2 Branchiostoma floridae
TACTCACACAGCGGAGAAAACTTACAAGTGTGAGGAGTGCAGCAGGCAGTTCAGTCATCTGAGTACTCTAAAGAATCACATGCATACTCACACCATGAAAAAGAACTACAGGTGTGAGGAGTGCAGTAGGCAGTTCAGTCAGTTGGGTCATCTGAGGACTCACATACGGACTCACACAGGGGAGAAACCCTACAGGTGTGAGGAGTGCAGTAGGCAGTTCAGTCATCTGAGTCAGTTGAAGACTCACATACGGACTCACACAGGGGAGAAACCCTACAGGTGTGAGGAGTGCAGCAGGCAGTTCAGTCAGCTGGAAAGTCTGAAGAAACACATGCGGACTCACACAGGAGAAAAACCTTACAGATGTGAGAATTGTAGCAGGCAGTTCAGTGAGCTGGGAAGTCTTAAAATACACATGCGCACTCACACAGGTGAGAAACCTTACAGATGTGAGGAGTGTAGCAGGCAGTTCAGTCAGCTGTGTAATCTCAAGAATCACAAGCAGACTCACACTGGAGAGAAACCCTATAGGTGTGAGGAGTGCAAAGGTCAGTTCATTACTCTAAGTAATCTGAAGAAACATATGCGAACTCATACAGGAGAAAAGCCCTACAGGTGTGAGAAGTGCAGTATGCAATGCAGTCATCTGAGTGATCTCAGGAAACACATGCGCACTCATACTGGTGAGAAACCCTACAAATGCGAGAATTGTGGCAAGCAGTTTGGTCGAATTGATGTTCTGAAGACTCATATGCGGACTCACACTGGGGAGAAACCCTACAAATGCGAGCAGTGCAGCAGGCAGTTCAGTAAGCTCAGCAATCTGAAGACTCACATGCACACACACAGGGGAGAAACCCTACAGGTGTGAGGTGTGCAGCAGGCAGTTCATTGAGCTGAGAAGTCTAAAGAAGCACATGCGCACTCACACTGGAGAAAAATGAAGATGTAAGGTATGCATCAGGCAGTTCTATGAACTGGGATGTGTGATAGTCTGATGAAACACATGCATTTAAACTGGTACGATATCTTTGAGTGTGAGGAGCGCAGCCAAGAAGTCCGCCAGCTGGGTACACAGAAGGAACACAGGTGAAGCCAGGAAACAGTTTAGTAGGGAAGTTGGATGTCGTGATTCATTTGCAGCCAAACAATGCCTGCAGGCTGTGGGTGTATTGGGTGCGGACATCGGCTTAACCTGAAGTATTTTGTTTACCTCGAAATCATAGAGGTTTGTTGTGTGAAGGTTGGATACTTAGCACAGGGTGCAGATAACAAGTGCACCTGAAGACTAACACATGTGTTATCAACTTGGTAGTTGTTTTTGTTGTTCTTGTTGGTTCTGTTTGGCACAACATTTCTTCTTTTGAGTAAGGCATCTACATATCTTTATTTTGAACATAATGCTGTTTCAATTTATTGATTGTATACTTTCGAAGCACAACACTCAACAGCAGAATGATGCAGATGATCACAGATTAATCTAAAATGTCATAGATATAGCCTTTTTTTAGAACTAGTCATCTGTATTTTGATATTTCGTTATTTTGTTAAGTTGCAAAATGTTAAAAACATGCATCCTAAGTAGTGGAAGAACAGAGTTCAGTGTAGTGAAATTTGAATTAGTCAATTAAATGTAGCGGACGTAGTAAGAAGTTCAAAGTAGTTCAGTTCAAAATAGTTTAAGTTCAAAGTAGTGAAAGTTGTACAAAGTTGAAAGCACAATTCAGTGAAGTATTGAGGTACGATGTTTGTGCTAATGTTTAGTTGCCATGTGTTTGTTGAATGCTGAAACCTGATATTCAAGGTTCATGGTTCAGTTGAATAAAACAACACAAAAAGATGGAGATTATGTCGTCTTCTTCAAAGAAGGATTATATACGTTATAGACCAAGGCAATGAGTTTTATTTTAACTGCCAGTGCTGGAAGTACCCACTTGAAAATGAAACCACATTTTGCTTGGCGCAACCTGACATTTTGCATTTGGAACACTGCTTTTCACCCACCTACAGTAAACATAACACAAAACATATAACATGGATACATATAACTGGAAGAAAGGATAATGGATAAGTAGCTGATTTGCAGAAAGTAACAACTTGAAAGTGGGGCAACCTGAAATGTTGATAGCGCAACCTGGCTTTTGACTCAGATTGACACTTGGACAAAAATGTATTTCGGGCACTACTGAAACGGACAGCTAAATGACGGGTTGGCGTGTGGGTGTGTTCTTGGACAGCACAACTCGAGAACCTGTGGCTGGATCTGTATGGAATTTCGTAAGTCATGTGATGTCAGCAACACGCAGCGGAAGAACAATTAAGTCTGGGCCTCCTCAAGCAGAGAGTATAGTCTGCGGTTACTCTCCAAGCAGAGGTTGAGTCGCGTAGATATAGTTGTAGTCGTAAAAATTACACCGGTGCTCCTCTTGTAACGGCGCTCCTCTTACCGGTGTAATTTTTCCGACTACATGTACTACTATATCTACGCGACTCAACCCCTGCTTGGAGAATGGTCTGTGCTTATCTCCAAGCAGATCTAACGGTGGTAAGGCAGTGTCCAAAGGACCAGCCAGTATCCAACAGGCCACCTGTTGTTTAAGTCGTCTAATACTGTTTGATACTTTGGATAGAGCATTACCACCGTTAGATCTCTCTCAAGGGAGTGAAAGAGGCCATTTACTAGTACATCAGAGCCCACCAACCTTCCCTCAATCGAGACGGGGGCCGATACCGACTGCCAAGCACCTTTGACCCTTTGCTGAAGTCACACTTCCGTTCCTGATGTGCGACGTACGCTTTGGGTCATTTCAACTTGAGAAGGATCAGAGGACTGATCGAAAGCTTTTTGGTAAGCGCTTTACATTGTGTACGGATATAAGGTCTAACATAACATCGATAGATCTGTTTGGAGATTAAGCCTCCGGCATGTTTTTGACATCTTATTAGGTGTTTTATAGATTATTGCCAATCAAGTTCACACAACGAAAAGCTGACAAGAAAGCCCGATAAAATGCCTTAAGATAAAGAAGTGTAACTTCTATATGTAGAGTGTGTGTATCGAGTTTGAATGGACATACTTAGATTATGATTAAGCAAATCAGTTCCTTTATTTACATAATCCG
>NW_023365875.1:3222-19064 GCF_000003815.2 Branchiostoma floridae
ACGTCTATGAGAAAGATCATGAGAGGCATTTCCTATGAAAAGCCGCCTGCAGGCCGATTTGAGCCTTCATGAATAAACAAAGTTCAAACAATACACGTATCTGTTATATTTGATTTGCATGTTTTATTAGAAATGCCTATAAAATGGCAAATAATAATACGTAAATCTTGTCAGTCACAGCACTTAGGTTGAGGTTAACATCGTCACACACAAAGTGTGCAAATTACAAATACTTTCCATAAGTCAATGAGACTATAATTGGCGGGGTATGTTGTCGTGGAACTCTTGTCCACGCATGTATAGATATATACTGTTGTAAAAAGGCATTATGAAGAACAATCAGCATAACCGTGTGGCATTCTGAAGCATAGAAAGATTGCATCTAGCATGGGTAATGCTTAGATGACTTTAATAGATTGACGTCTGGCACGAACTACAATATCATCAGTAATATGAATGCATGTTCTGCATACAACGAAGTGCATTTTCGTTACGCAGTGGTTTCCTGTGGCGGTCTGGAAGAATAGCGTAGCGTAGACTGGTGACAACCCGTGTTATTGACTACTAGTATTAAGTCTATAAAGGTCACCGGAGGCTCATGTACAATAGATGGGTAATCAGGGAATGAAATTTGACCTCTATCCATGAGTACTTCCGGGTCGTAGAGTGTCGACTTCCTGTCCGCCAGGATACGCTTGGCTTGGTGTACGTGGCTATTTCTCGTCCTTGGAGAAGAAGTCCGCCTTCCATCCGTAGCGAGTTCTAGTGTTTCATCAGGCATCCCTGTGTCAACTAAGATCCAGGTAAGAAGACTTGACTTGTGACTCGGTACCAAAGGGTTGTAGAACAGTGTAAGAAGGAGAAGAAAGTTTCATGAATCTGAACACGCGTACACGCCGCCGCTCCGGCATGCATTTTTCGGAGCGCTGCCTGGACTGTCATCAGGCCGTGAAACCTACTTTTCCTCTGTGTAGCTGCGTAAGATCATATCGTAGTGGGGAAAAGATGTCATATATTTGTTGCTTTGTTGTTATGTTTGGCTGGTAAAAGCTATGATTGTTCATTGACGTAGAAAATGTAAACAGGTAGAGGGTCAATAGGGGTTATTACATTTGTTTGATTGTTGAGTACTAGACATGAAGCTGTGTGGCATGGAATCGTGAGGTACCTGTGCAATGTTTTTGATCGACGTTTAGTAACCAGGTTCACAAATGCTGCTATAAAAATAATCCAGTTTTCTGTCGTACGTGTACTACAAACCTCTATGTGCGCCCCGACCCGAAAGTTCGCGCCCAATGCTCACATCTGGAATCCATTGCCGCCCTGAAGCCAGAGGGGGAGGGTGTGAATTTCACGGGACGGTTCACTAACTGTTATGGTGTTACTCTCAAGACATATACACCATCATACAACCTACTTTCCAGCAGACGTTAGGCAAGGCTGGTTTTGACGTCTTTTTGGTTTATTTATTTTGGATGTCTGTTTTGTTATAATTTCTTGTTTGCCTGGTAGTGGATAGTGAAAAAAATACCCGAAAAGATGCTAAAAAACTAGCCTAACTTAACCTAAAAAACCTAACCTAACCTAAAAAAAAGCCTAACTTCTGCTTTGACAGTACAAAGACCCAACAATCGCATACATTAAAACACATGTCACCATTTCCTAGAATTCTTATGCTTTGTTGTTAGTATTGATGTTTTGAATTGTAAAACGCAACCCACAACATCAACAGAGGACAGGATTTCCTTCTTCAATTACCTCACGGTTCATAATCGTTTGCCTTGTCTGATATTTACAGGAATTGATCCCGATATTGCTGATATGGCAACAACAGACAGCATGCAGGGTTTGGATGACGTCATGAGAGGAGCAGCAGGGGGTTCTGCCAACAGTGTTCTCACCTGGCAAGGAGACAGACGTGAGGAGTCTGGGGAGGAGTCCGGTAGGAGGGGCAAAAGTGTGAGAGTGTACAGGTGTGAGGAGTGCAGCAAGCAGTTCAGTCAGCTGGGTCATCTGAAGTCTCACCTGCGGACTCACACAAGGGAGAAACCCTACAAATGTGTGGAGTGCAGTAGGCAGTTCAGTCAGCTGGGTCATCTGACAACTCACATGCGGACTCACACAGGTGAAAAACCTTACCAGTGTGAGGAGTGCAGCAGGCAGTTCTGTCAGCTGGGTGATCTGAAGAAACACATGCGGACTCACACAGGGGAGAAACCTTACAGGTGTGAGAAGTGTAGCAGGCAGTTCAGTCAGCTGGGTCATCTGACAACTCACATGCGGACTCACTCAGGGGAGAAACCTTACAGGTGTGAGGTGTGCAGTAAGGAGTTCAGTCACCTTAATGCTCTGAAGACTCACATGCGGACTCACACAGGTGAGAAACCCTATAGGTGTCAAGAGTGCAGCAGGCAGTTCAGTCAGCTGGGTGATCTGAAGGTACACATGCGGACTCACACAGGGGAGAAACCCTACAGGTGTGAGGAGTGTAGCAGGCAGTTCAGTGTTCTGAGTGCCTTGAAGACTCACATGCGTTCTCACACAGGGGAAAAACCTTACAGGTGTGAGGAATGCAGTAAGCAATTCAGTCATCTGAGTCAATTGAAGACTCACATACGGACTCACACAGGGGAGAAACCCTACAGGTGTGAGGAGTGCAGCAGGCAGTTCAGTCAGCTGGGTGCCCTGAAGATACACATGCGGACTCACACTGGAAAAACTGAAGGTGTAAGTTCTGTGAACTAGGAAGTCTGAAGAGAGGTGTACTCACATGAACCCTACATGTGTTAAAGGAATACAGTAGTATGATAGGGAAGACAGGAAGAAGCACATTGCATTCAAACTGATGACAAATCTTCATGTGTTATGAATTGAGTAAAATTGGATGCACTGAAGGAACACATGAACACTACAGTCATGACAGTCTCACAATGTATAGGTGACAGACCAGAGCACCTAAGATAGCAAGCAAATTATTAGGGTGAGCTTTAAATTATACAAAGGTTGGATATGTAGACTACCTCATACATTATGTACTACATGTACATGTATAGTCTACTTGTTGGTAAAGTTAATTTTTGCTGTTCTTGTTGGTTCAGATTTGGCACAACATTTCTTCTGTTATACATGTATAAGAAATCTACTCTGTATTTTAATCACTGTAGACTTTATTGGTAGACTGATACAGGATGTGCCAAATAATCTATCTCCACAATCACAGCCAGAGGCTATATTTAGGAGCTTACAATTGGCTGTTGTTCAAATTAATTGATTGTAATCTTTTGTAATACAGTTAAATGATAGAAATGATATTTTGTTTGGCATGTCCACACCATTTTTTCTAAAGTTCTTTCATCTGTTTGTTGATCCATGATCTTGTAGTTGATAGTCATGAAGTATTGTTATTTTGCAAAGTTTGCATATATATATATATCGTTGATATGATTCCAAAGTAGTGAAAGTACATTTGTGCCAAGTTCAAAGTAGTGAAGTAGAAATTCAAAGTTCAATGTAGTTAAAGTTCAAAGTAGGGAATTTCTTACTTCAAAGTTTATAGTAGTGAGGTTCAAAGTTTAAAGTAGTGAAATAGGAAACTCAAAGTTCAAAGTAGTAAATGTAAAAAGTTCAAAGCAAGAAAAGTAAGTTCATGGTAGTGTAGAGCAAAGTAGTGAAGTAGAAATTCAACGTACAAGGTTCAAAGTAGTGAAAGTACAGTTTTGTATTTAAGTACAAAGTTGAAAGTAGTGAAAACATTTCTGGTATTAGTTTATTGAGTTCTCTGACACTTGTACCAGATTTTTACAGTACCTACTAGTATTTTCTATGTTCCTTTTTACATTTGAAAAGTGCTACGGTTACTTAGTTTCCATGTATTTGAGTTTTGCAAACTAGTTATCAAAGAAAGCCACTTCTCGGTGAAATAAAACGACCCCCAAAGATGAAGATTGTGGCATCGTTTTATTACCTTTTGTTTTTCAGTGTTTGTGTGTGTGTGTGTGTCACTGTGTGTTTGTGTGTTGTGTGTGTGTGTGTTTCTTGATGTGTGTGTGTGTGTGTGTGTGACTGTGCAGTTGACCAGCATAACATATTTTGTTTGTTGGTAGGTCTTGATGAGACCTTGAAACGATTAGATTTTGGGCTCCTAGCGGCTTACTATGGTACTGCAGTGAAACTACCGGGTTTGACGTCTTGAGTTCTGGACATGCTACGGTCAAAATTTTTGCGTGGTTGATAGCTTTTGGGGCAGAGAGTAAGTGGTATAGGTTTGGGCCCCAAGTGGCTTTTTTCGAACTGCAGGGAACCAGTTAGTTTCAGACTTTGAAAGACAGAAACTCAAGAAGGGATAAACGGATCATCATGTGGTCGTGGAACTATAGTTTAATGTTGTGATGTTGTTAAACTTGTAGATACAGTGAGAATATATATTCAGCTATACTTGTTTCCTGTGGCCTCCTGAGAGAATGACCAGCTTAAAAACCGTGTTTGTCTTTAAAGGTCACCGGAGGCTCATGTACAATAGATGGGTAATCAGGGAATCAAATCTGACCGCCAGCAATGAGTACTTCCGGGTCATAGAGTCCCGACTTCCTGTCCGTGAGGATACGCTTGGCTTGGTGCTCAGGGCCGTTTCTCGGCCATGCAGTAGAAGTCCGCATTCATTCCGTAGCGAGTTCTAGTGTTTCATCAGGCATCCCAGTGTCGACTAAGTTCCAGGTAAGGAGACTTGACTTGTGACTCGGTATTCAAAGGTTTGTAGAACAGATTTGAGGAAAAGAAACTTTCATGAGTACGAGCCAGGCCACACCGGAAATTATGCATAACTTTCTTCTTTGTCTGGACTGTCACCGTGCCTTGATACCTATTTTACCTTTGTGCGCCTGCGTAAAAACATATCGTAGTGGGGGGAAAACATGTTGTGTATTTTGTGTCAGTTTGTGCTGTTTGTCAAAAGTCGTGATTTGTTTAGGAGCTGGCTATGGGGATGTGGAAAATGTAAACAAGGAGAGCCACGCCACACCGGCATGCATAAATTATTTACTTTCTTTGTCCGGACTGTCTTTGTTTCTTTGTTTAGGTCGTGAAACCTATGTTCCTGTCTTCAGGCCGTGAAACCTATTTTACTTTGGCGCATCTACGTAAAAACATATCGTAGCGGGGAAAAAGAAAAGCATGTAAATGTATTTAGGGCTGTGTAAGTTGTGCTGGCAAAAGTAATGAGGTCTTATGACTGTTCAGTGACGTAGAAAATGTAAACAATAGAGGGTCAATAGGGTTATTTAGATTTTGTTGGATTGTTAGATTTTGCAGGACTAAATATGAAGCTTTGTCCCATGAAATCGTGAGATACCTACATACAGTGTTTTTGGTCAACGTTTAGTAACCAGGTTCACAAAAGCTGCCATGGAAGTAATCCAGTTTCTATCGAAATAACCCAGTTTTCTGTCTTACTTATACATTTTTGTACTACAAACCCCTACATACGCCCGGTCCCCAAAATAATTGCGCACCTAATTATTCACATCTGGAATCCATTGTCAGCCTGAAGCCAGATGGAGGGTGTGAATTTTAGTGGACGGTTCACTAACTATTGCAGTATTAATCCTGTGATGTATACACCCTCATAGAACCATTCACGAAAATGCCTGAAAGATGCTGAAAATGAATTAAGAGCCAAACCTCTGCTTGGACAATCGCATACACTATAACACATATCACCATTTCCAGTTCGTATGGTTTCTTGTTGGTATCAATGTTTTTAATTGTAAAACGCAGCTCACAATATTGACAGAGGATTACCCTGTTCAATTACCTCACAGTTGATAATTGTTTTCGTTGTCTTGTATTTACAGAAGTTTTTCCAGATATACTAGTAGCTGACATGACACCAACAGAAGGCATGCAGGGTTTGGATGACGTCAGGAGAGGAGCAGCAGGGGGTTCTACTGACAGTGTTCTCACCTGGCAAGGAGACAGACGTGAGGAGTCTGGGGAGGAGTCCTGTAGAAGAGACAAAGGTGTGAGAGTGTACAGCTGTGAGGAGTGCAGTAAGGAGTTCTATCAGCTGAGAAATCTGAAGACTCACATGCGGACTCACACCGGGGAGAAACCCTATAGGTGTGAGGAGTGTAGCAGGCAGTTCAGTCAGCTGGGTACTCTGACAACTCACATGCGGACTCACACAGGAGAGAGACCTCACAGGTGTGGGGAGTGCAGCAAGGAGTTCAGTAAACTCAGTAATCTGAAGAGGCACATGGGGACTCACACAGGGGAGAAACCCTACAGGTGTGAGAAGTGCAACAGACTGTTTAGTCAGCTGAATCATCTGAAGTCACACATGCAGACTCATACAGGGGAGAAACCCTATAGGTGTGAGGAGTGCAGCAGGCAGTTCAGTAGGCTGAGTAATCTGAAGAGCCACATGCGGACTCACACTGGGGAAAAACCCTACAGATGTGAGGAGTGCAGCAGGCAGTTCAACAGGCTGAGTAATCTGAATACACATATGCACAGTCACACAGGGGAGAAACCCTATAGGTGTGAGGAGTGCAGTAGGCAGTTCAGTCAGCTGAGTGCTCTGAAGACTCACATGCGGACTCACACCGGAGAGAAACCCTACAGATGTGAGGAGTGCAGCAGGCAGTTCTGTCAGCTGGGTGATCTGAAGAAACACATGCGCACTCACACAGGGGAGAAACCGTACAGGTGTGAGGAGTGTAGCAGGCAGTTCAGTCGGCTGAGTGCTCTGAAGACTCACATGCGCACTCACACAGGGGAGAAACCCTACAGGTGTGAAGAGTGCAGCAGGCAGTTCATTCAGCTGAGTGCTCTGAAGACTCACATGCGCACTCACACAGGGGAGAAACCCTACTGTTGTGAAGAGTGCAGCAGGCAGTTCATTCAGCTGGGTCATCTGAAGAGACACATGCGGACTCACCCCGGAAATACTGAAGGTGGAAGGGACGAAGCAGGCGGATCTGTGAACTAGGAAGTCTGGAGAGACGTGTACTCACATGAACCTTATATGTGTTTAAAGAACTACAGCAGGGAGCACAATAGGCAAGAAAGAAAGAAGTACATTGCACTCAAACTGATGACATACCCCGAAGTGTTGAGTCAGTTTGTGTACACTGGAGGAACACATGAACACATGCAGTCATGACAGTCTCACAAAGCAGTAATCATATCTTGCACAAGTTACAGACCAGAGCACTTTAGCCAGCAAGCAGTTTAGTAGGGCTGGTAATGTCATGTTTGATATGCAGCCAAAATGCCTATGGGTGTTTTAAGTGCAGAAATCAGTTCAGCCTTACTTCATGTTTTTTGTGACTTCAAAATCATACAAAGGTTGGATATGTAGACTACCACATACATTTTGTACTTCATGTATATGTATAGACTAACTGTTCGTAAAGTTATTTTTTTTGTTCTTGTTCAGCTTTGTTACAGCATTTCTTCTGTTATATAAGAAATCTACTCTGTATCTTACACACTGTGCATTTTACTGGTTATACAGTTATAGGATGTCGATCCTTATCACTGTAGACTTAATTGGTTATAGGATGTGCAGACTAATTGCTCTTCACAATTATAGCCAGAGGCTGTATGTAGGAGCTTACAATTGGCTGTTGTTCAAATTCATTGATCGTAATTTTCTCTTAACACAGGTAAATGATGGAAATGACGATTGTTTTTTTCACATTTTTTTCGAAAGTTTTTATATGCTTGTTGTTCCCTGATCTTGTAGTTTATAGTCATCCAGTTTTGTTATTTAAGTCTTGGTAGTATTAACATGCTTCCAAAGTAGTGGAAGTATATTTGTACCAAGTTCTAAGTAGTGAAGTAGAAAATTCAAAGTTCGATGTAGTTAAAGTTTAAAGTAGGGAAATTACTTACTTCAAAGTTTATAGTAGTGAAGTAACGTTACAAAGTTTAAATTAGTGAAATAGAAAACTCAAAGTTGAAGGTAGTAAATGTAAAAAGTTCAAGGCAGGAAAGGAAAAAGATCAAAGTTTATGGTAGTGTAGAACAAAGTAGTGAAGTAGAAATTTAAAGTTCACGGTTCAAAGTAGTGAAAGTACAATTTCCAATTTAACTACAAAGTTGAAAGTAGTGAAAACATTTCTGGTATTTGTCTATTGAGTTCTCTGACACTTGTAGCAGATTTTTACAATAGCAACTTTCTATGTTTCTTTACATTTCAAAAGTGTTATGGTTTACTTAGGTTTCATGTATTTGAGTTTTGCAAGCTAGTTATCAAAGAACTCTGTGGAATAAAACTACCCCCAAGAAGATTGTAGCATCGTTTTATTATCTTCTCTAGAAAGTTATGTTTTTCATTGTGTTTCTGTGTGTGTGTGTGTTTATGTGCTTATGTGTGTGTGTAGTTGACCAGCATAACTCCAGAATGCCTCGATGGATTGTCTTGATATTTGGCGTGTTGGTAGGTCTTGAGACCTTGAAAAGATGAAATTTGTAGCTCCCTGGCGCCTTGCTATGGTACTGCAGTGAAACTTCCGGGTCTAATATCTTGTGTTCTGGAAATGCTACGGTCGTGATTTTTGAGTGGTTGATAGCTCTTGGGGCAGGGAGTAATTGGTATAGGTTTGGGCCCCAAGTGGCTTTTTCAAACTGCAGGGAACCAGTTAGTTTCAGACTTTGAAAGAGAGAAACTCAAGAAGGGATAAACTGATCATCATGTGATTGTGGAACCATAGTTTAATGATGTGATTTTGTTACACTTGTAGATACAGTGAGAATATATATTCAGCTGTACTTGTTTCCTGTGGCCTCCTGGGAGAATGGACAGCTGAAAACCGTGTTAGTCTATAAAGGTCACCGGATTGTCATGTACAATAGATGGGTAATCAGGGGATCAAATCTGACCGCCATCCATGAGTACTTCCGGGTCGTAGAGTCCCGACTTCCTGTCTGCGAGGACACCCGCTTGGCTTGGTGTTCGGGGCCGTTTCTTGTCCTTGGAGAAGAAGTCCGCATTTATTCCGTAGCGAGTTCTAGTGTTTCATCAGGCACCCCTGTGTCGACTAAGTTCCAGGTAAGAAGACTTGACTTGTGATTCGCTATTCAAAGATTTGTAGAACAGTGTATGGAGGAAAAGAAACTTTCAAGAATACGAGACGACACACCGGCATGCATAAATTATTTACTTTCTTTGTCCGGACTGACTGTCTTTGTTTCTTTGTTTAGGTCGTGAAACCTATGTTCCTGTCTTCAGGCCGTGAAACCTATTTTACTTTGGCGCATCTACGTAAAAACATATCGTAGCGGGGAAAAGAGAAGCATGTAATGTATTAAGGGCTGTGTAAGTTGTGGTGTTTGGATGGCAAAAGTCATGATTGTTCAGTGACGTAGAAAATGTAAACAATGGAGGGTCAATAGGGTTATTTAGAGATTTTGTTGGATTGTTAGATTTTTGGGACTAATTCCGAAGCTTTGTCGCATGAAATCGTGAGATAGCCACATACAGTGTTTTTGGTCAACGTTTAGTAACCAGGTTCACAAAAGCTGCCATGGAAATAATCCAGTTTCTATCAAAATAACCCAGTTTTCTGTCTTACTTATACTACAAACCCCTACAGTTCATACGCCCCGTCCCAGAAATAATTGCTCACATCTGGATGGAATCCATTGTCAGCCTGAAGCCAGATGGGGAGGGTGTGGATTTTAGGGGACTACTGCAGTATTAATCCTGTGATGTATACACCTTCATAGAACCACTCACGAAGCACAGGTTAGGCAAGGCTTGTTTTTGACGTCTTTTTTCATTTGTTAATTTTGGTTTTCTACATTTAATCAGAATTTCTTGTTTGGCTGGTACAAATTGCACGAAAATGCCTGTAAGATGCTATAAATGAATTAAGAGCCAAACCTCTGCTTGGACAGTACAAAGAACAAACAATCGCATACATTATAACACATATCACCATTTCCAGTTCGTATGGTTTCTTGTTGGTATCAATGTTTTTAATTGTAAAACGCAGCTCATAATATTGACAGAGGACAAGATTACCTTGTTCAGTTACCTCACAGTTGATAATCGTTTGGCATGTCTTGTATTTACAGAAGTTGATCCAGATATTGCTGATATGGCAACAACAGACAGCATGCAGGGTTTGGATGACGTCATGAGAGGAGCAGCAGGGGGTTCTGCCGACAGTGTTCTCACCTGGCAAGGAGACAGACGTGAGGAGTCTGGGGAGGAGTCTGGTAGGAGAGGCAAAGGTGTGAGAGTGTACAGGTGTGAGGAGTGCAACAAGCAGTTCAGTAAGCTGAGTAATCTGAAGAGGCACATGCGCACTCACACAGGGGAGAAACCCTACAGGTGTGAGGAGTGCAGCAGGCAGTTTAGTCAGCTGGGAGATCTGAAGTCTCACATGCGGACTCACACAGGAGAGAAACCTTACAGGTGTGAGGAGTGCAGCAGACAGTTCAAAAGGCTGAGTATTCTGAAGACACACATGCGCACTCACACAGGCGAGAAACCCTACAGGTGTGAGGAGTGCAGCAGGCACTTCAGTGACCTGGGTCATATGAAAAGACACATGCACACTCACACGGGGGAGAAACCTTACAAGTGTGAGGAGTGCAGCAGGCAGTTCAGTCAGCTGAGTGATCTGAAGAGGCACATGCAGACTCACACTGGGGAGAAGCCTTATGGATGTGAGGAGTGCAGTTGTCAGTTCAGTAGGCTGGATAGTCTTCAGACTCACATGCGTACTCACACTGGGGAGAAACCCTACAGGTGTGAGGAATGCAGCAGGCAGTTCAGTGTGCTGAGTAATCTGAAGACTCACATGCGGACTCACACAGGTGAGAAACCCTATAGTTGTGGGGAGTGCAGCAGGCAGTTCAGTCAGCTGAGTCATCTGAAGTCTCACACACGGACTCACACAGACGAGAAACCGTATAGGTGTGAGGAGAGTGCAGCAGGCAGTTCGGTGTGCTGAGTAGTCTGAAGAGGCACATGCGCACTCACACTGGAGAAAAATGAAGGCATAAGGTATGCATCAGGCAGTGAACTGCCACTGGGATGTGTGATAACCTGAAGAAACATGTACATTCAAACTGGTACGATACCTTTGAGTATGAGGAGGACAGCCAAGAAGTCTGTTAGCTGGGTACATTGAAGGAACACTCACAGTCATGACAGTCTTACAGGTCAGATCACTGAAGCCAGCAAACAGTTAAGTAGGGGAAGTGTGATGTAATGATTTATATGCAGCCAAACAATGTCTGCCTGTGGGTGTATTGGGTGCGGATATCTACTTAACCTGAAGTATTTTGTTTACCTCGAAATCAAAGGTTTGTTGCTTGAAGGTTGGATACTTAGCACAGGGTGCAGATAATGAGTGCACCTGAAGACTGACACATGTGTTATCAACCTGTTAGTTGTTTTTGTTGTTCATGTTGTTTCTGTTTGGCACAACATTTCTTCTTTTGAGTAAGACATCCGCATATCTTTTTTTGTGTGGACATTATGCTGTTTCAATATATTGATTGATAAGCACAACAGCAGAATGATGCAAATGATCACAGATTGATCGAGAATGCCATAGGTATAGCTTTTTTTTCAGAACTAGTCATCTGTATTTTGATTCTTGATCTCGTACTTGATAGTCATGATATTTCGTTATTTTATTAAGTTGCAAAATGTAAACATTCATCAAAGTACATGTAGTGGATTAATAGAGTTCAGCGGAGTGAAATTCAAATTAGTCAATATAAAGCAGCAAAAGTAGTAAGAAGTTCAAAGTAGTTAAGTTCAAAGTAGTTAAGTTCAAAGTAATGAAAGTTGTTCAAAGTTCCAAGCACAATTCAGTTAAGTACAAAGTTGAATGCAGTGAAGTTCAAAATAGTGAAGTGCCAAGTTTAAAGTAGAGGAATTAGTACAAAGCTCAAAGTGTTGAAGTACGGAGTTCAAAATGTTTAGTGCTTATTTTCAGTTGCATGTGTTTGTTGGGTATTGAGACCTTATATTCAAGGTCCACGGTTTAGAAGAATAAAACAACACAAAAAGATGGAGATTATGTCGTCTTCTTCAACGATATGATGATATATGTTATAGACCACGGCAATGGGTTTTATTTCAACTGCTAGTGCTTGAAATACCCACTTGCCCACTTGAAAATGCAACCACATTTTGCTTGGCGCAACCTGAAATTTTGCAATTGGGAACACAAAAGATATAACAAAGATACATATAACTGGAAGAAAGGATAATGGATAAGTAGCTGATTTGCAGAAAGTAACAACTTGAAATTGGGGCAACCTGAAATGTTGATGGCGCAACCTGGCTTTTGACTCAGGTTGCCACTTGGACAACCTGGATGAAAAAAGGTACAATGTATTTCGGGCACTAAATGACGAGTTGGCTTGTTGGTGTGTTTGTGGACAGCTCAACTCGAGAAGCTGTGGCTGGATCTGTATGAAATTTCGTAAGTTATGTGATGTCAGCAATACGCAACTGAAGAACAAGTCTGGGCCTCCTCAAGCAGAGGGTAGCCTGCGGTCATCTCCAAGCAGATCTAACGGTGGCGAGGCAGTATCCAGCGGACCATCCAGTATCCAGGCCACCTGTTGTTTAAGTCGTTTAATACTGTTTGATCCTTTGGATAGAGCATTACCACCGATAGATCTCTCTCAGGGGAGTGAAAGAGGCCATTTACTAGTACACCAGAGCCCACCAACCTTCCCTCAATCGAGACGGGGGCCGATACCGACTGCCAAGCACCTTTGACCCTTTGCTGAAGTCACACTTCCGTTCCTGATGTGCGACGTAGGCTTTGGGTCATTTCAACTTGATAAGGATCAGAGGACTGATCGAATGCTTGCTCGTAAGCACTTTACTTTGTGTACGGATATAAGGTCTTAAAATTGTAACATAACACCGATAGATCTGTTTGGAGATTAAGCCTCCGGAATGTTTTTGGTATCTTTTTAGGCATTTTATAGATTCTTGCCAATCAAGTGCACACAAAAAAAAGGTGACGAGAAAGCCCGATAAAACGCCTAAGATTAAGAAGTGTTATCTCTGTATGTAGAGTATGTGCATCGAGTCAAAATGGACATACTTAGATTATGAATATGCAAATCAGGACTTAATTTACATAATCATTGATGACATTCTCTACGTCCATGAAAGAGATTAATGAGAGGCATTTCATATATCTGTTGTATTTGATTGGGTTTGAAAAGATCATCAATGGATGTAGGTCATACTTATATATATATATATATATATATATATACAAATGGGAATCTTATTTGTATGTTTTATTAGAAATGCCTATAACATAGCAAATAATAATACGTTTATTCTTGTCAATTACATCACTACCATGGACATTACCAGAAATTCCATTGACTTATTTTCAATCTTCTGCCTGGAAATTATTTTTTCTGAAAAAGGGCGTGGCCCGGTAATAATTGATGGCGTCATGACGTCATAAAAACTGCATAAGTTACCGGCTTGCAATAAGACACTTTATGACAAAAAGTCCATACTTAACTGCAACATGTACTTCTTTAAGACCTCCGTCTTGGTTTTCTCGGACAGTCCATAAAGGTTGCCGGAAAGACATGTACAATAGATGGGTCATCAGGGGATGAAATCTGACCTCCAGCCATGAGTACTTCCGGTTTGTAGTTCGAATCCCGACTTCCTGTCCGTGAGGATACGCTCGGCCATGGTGTTGCAATCAAAGGGGTGCGGCTACAAAGGCTGACGGGAAGGATCAGGCGTGCCTCAGCAAAATGGCGCCGGCCAGATTCCGGAGGATTGACGTGCTGTAGGACCCCGGGGACTGTGCGTTTATTCAGCCGTGTGCCGATACATGGAAGGTGCGTATGGATAGGGGATAAAACAGTGTTTCATTTGGTATGCTATGTGTACTGTGTTAAGTGCCGATCGCTCTTCTTTCACGTGTTGTATCTTGTGATTATATACAGAAAGTACATTTTTTGCCATTTTGAAAGTCCTAAATGGTTACGGTAATACATAGCTATCTTTGAGTATAACCCTTTGTCAGAACTCAATAGACTCTATTTACACAGAAAATTTGAAGTCAATCGGCCAGGCCGATCTTGAGAAAATGATTTTTGAAGTTGACATCGTGTGTAGTAGCCCCCCTCCCCACTATTCAGAAGTGTGGTAACTTCAACATGTCCCAGGGATGTGATCAACTAATGTAAACATTACAGAGGTAGTTTGTATCATTAATAGATATATTTTTGCAGCATATGACGGAATATGAAGCAAATGTAGGCTTTTGATGAAGAAATAAAAACACTGGAAGTTGACCTTCAATTGACCTCCTATATGACTCACACCCAGCCACATTAAAAAAATCCCCGGAAATACAAAATCTTCTCTGATTTTGAAAAAAATAGCAATAATCAATAGTATGTATATGTCTCCAACATATATAGGAATATCAATTCAATCCATACTTTTGATCAAGAAACATAGTCATCCAAAGTTGACCTATATTTGACCTCTTCTGTCATTGACACCCACCCACATTCATAAATTCCCCGGAAATACAAAATCTTCTCTGATTTGGAAAAAAATAGCAATAATCAATAGTATGTATATGTCTCCAGCATATATAGGAATATCAATTCAATCCATACTTTTGATCAAGAAAAATAGTCATCCAAAGTTGACCTATATTTGACCTCTTCTGTCATTGACACCCACCCACATTCATAAATTCCCCGGAAATACAAAATCTTCTCTGATTTGGAAAAAAATAGCAATAATCAATAGTACTTATATATCTCCAACATATATTGGAATGTCAACTCAATCCATACTTTTGATCAAGAAAAGTAGTCATCCAAAGTTGACCTATATTTGACCTCTTCTGTCATTGACACCCACCCACATTCATAAATTCCCCGGAAATGCAAAATCTTCTCTGATTTGGAAAAAAATAGCAATAATCAATAGTACGTATATATCTCCAACATATATTGGAATGTCAAGTCAATCCATACTTTTGATGAAGAAAAATACTCATCCAAAGTTGACCTATATTTGACCTCTTGTGTTATTGCTACCCAGTCACATTCAGAAAATAGACGGAAATAGAAAAACTTGTCTGATTTCAAAAAACATTTGCAATAATCAATAGTACGTATATGTCTCCAACATATATTGGAATCTCAAGTCAATCCATGCTTTTGATGAAAAAATATAGCTTTTGGAACTTGAGGTAAATTTCAGCTGTTACATTACTTACACCTAGCTCCATTCCAAAATTCCACGGAAATGTAAAATCATGTCTGATTTTTCAAAAACTAGTAAGAATCAATAGTACATATATCTTTCCAGTATATCTAGGAACATGAAGTAAATCCATGCTTTTGATTCAAGCAATATACTCATTACAAGTTGGGCCAAATTTTGCTTGTATTCTTGTTTACAGTGAGCCCCTTCAGAAATGCCCTGGACTCAGGAAAACATGTCTCTTTTTTTTAAAATCAAGAAATAGTCAATATTACTTGTATGTCTATAACTTATGAGGGAATATCAATTCAAGCCTCGCTTCTGACTAAGAAATATAGACTTTGAAAGTACATGTTAACATGCTGGCTATATTAATTTGAATGTGGTTTAACTTCTCAGTATTCCATGGCTAAGTGATATGCTACTTGATTGCCTCAAGCTATAGAAATCATTGGATTTAGAATTCCTTTTTCTTCATTATATATGGGGTGATTGAGGAGATACATGCTTTTGGTAAAGAATATAGACTTAAGTAATTAGTGGCCACAAACATACATATTGGAGTCATCCTGAAAGGAAACAATATCTATACTAG
>NW_023365875.1:19164-21453 GCF_000003815.2 Branchiostoma floridae
ATGAAGATATATAGACTCTGATTCTTACTCTGATAGTACATGGAACTTAAGCATATTTGTTGTGTGCTGCATATATCACTTGAGTGCATAAGTAGCTTTGCTTACAAACTGATTTTTTGGCTATAAGGATAAAGGAACAAAATATTGTAAAGCACTGAATTTAATACATTGCAGATTTCTGATTTTATAACAGCTGTCTGTATAGAAATATAATGTTGTGAACACTGCAAGGCATACCCTGCCCCCCTCCCCCTCACACATATATTATGTATCTGGCTATTCAAGTGGTGTATGGTGACTCACACCATATCAAAGTACAGTGTCTATTAGTAGAATTGAAGAGTATGATAGTTCAATAAGTCTTTATAAACTTTCCACTGTGAAATATTTTCTTTTTTGCAGATGGTGTCTGCTCAGCGGTGGAAGCAAGTTGAACACTGAAGACTTTTAGTTCTGACATGATGATGTACCTTCTTAACAAAGGAGTTGAATGCAAACCTAGGCATATTTATAATTTATTGTAATTTGAGAATATCATGGTATTTTATCCAGAGTTTTAGATTTTCAATGCAATGATTTGTAAAGTTGTTTCATATACAGTGTACATGTCCTTATTGTATATTGTAAATGGGTAATGTTCGCAGTGTTTTTGTGTTTTTTTGCAGTAATGAAGTACGTGTAACTGCAGGCTTGAAGTGATTGCAAATATTTGGCCTTTAACAGAAAAACCCTGCATGGCAGTTTCAACCGTGAACTTAAAACTACTACCAACACTCCATTTTCTCCCTTTTACAGAAGTACATGTTTTAAAATAATCCCTTTTTAAGTTTTATAATTGTTGATTTCAGAACTAACTCTAAGATGTTACATATTTTTTATCAATGCTATTTATTTATTCTTATATATAGTACAATGAAGCACTACTTTGCCAGTGTTTTGAAAGTTATCAAATTGAAAGTCATTGATATTTTGTGTTTGTTGGTTTTAACATTTGCAATGATGTATTGAAACAGTATTGCTATCTTTGGCATTAGGAATTCTATTCATGAGCATTTCCTGTAATAGAATGTTGTTTCATTGAGTAAAACAATGCTGGGTTATGTATGAAATATAGACCAACTTTACACAGTGTAATGTAACATTGATAGAATGTATGAAATCATATATTTTCCACATAGCTGTTGGTACTTTGCTATCATAGTGCTTGTGTGAACTTGTAACAGCTACATGTATGTCCAATAAGAAATAACCAGCTTTCGGCAATTTTTTCATGTGTTTATCTTATTGCAGATTAAAAAGTGAACCAAAACAAAAGTCTGTATCTGATTTGCATCTTGTTTTGCACTGATTATGGTGATGCAACAGTAATAGAAATGCTTTGAAGATACTTGTAAATGTTGATACCAAATTTGTCCAGCTTAAAAACAAACCTTAGCCAAATCCTAACCCTAGCCTTAGTAGCAATAAAGGAATCCAATAACAGGAACATTTGGCCTGTATTTCCGTTTGACTTCTATTTTTGTACATGAATTGATGTTGAAAAATTGTAGCCGTGTCTTTTTTAGCACAGTACAGAAAATCCAAGATGTTTTGATAATTTCTTGGAAATAACAATTTCAATTGATGAGAAATATACATCAGCATCTTGCTGCCTGGTGCAGCATACTGTATTGTTTTGTTACAATTCAAATAAAGTTAAAGAGATATACTTTCACCAGATGTTTACAAATACAAACAACGTTTCTTTATTCTCACAAATTCTGAAAAATTGACTTTTCTTCTTCTCCTTTGTATGGCAAAGCCCCTTGAAGTAAGAGCTATGCCATCTGTTACTAACATGGTATTTTATTTCGTTGAAATTTCATGTTTTAAATTTTTTCCATAGCATAAAAGCTTCCCAACATATTGGCATCGTTTAAAGTTAGCATGACTTCGCCTATATCCTGCAGCCGGAAGATCGGTAGATCTATTTGGATATCATGTATATCGCTAAGGAAAGGGCTCCCCGATTTAAATATACCGCGCGTACCACTTCCGGGTATCCGTCATCCTTAGCGAAAACCATGAGGCGAGCCTCGTTTTGGTGAGCCGGTCCGTCGCCGTACCCCTTTGTTTGGTACCATGCTACCAGCACCACACCGCCTGAGATTGCAGTTTAGCGCTCTTCCGCATGAAGTCGCGGTAGGTATATACAACTCTGACGTTTCAGCGTATATAAGTTATACTTTGATAGCAAAGGATGCGATTGTAGTATGAGAATATCCAAATAGAAGTTAGGTATGAATGTGT
>NW_023365876.1:0-13191 GCF_000003815.2 Branchiostoma floridae
CACATTTGCTATCCTAACCAAGGAGATTAAAAAAACCTCCTTTATCTAACTAAGCCACATTGGCCTTACCTATGATAGAGGAAGAATCTAGAAGAAATGACCTAGAAGGAGCCTTCTCTCTGTGCAAACGAACATGCTACCATCATCAATTCAAACAGATGAAGGTGGGAAATGCACACTCCTACTCCTAGGCCAGCTACTGTCCTTTGGCCAGCTTATGATACTATCTTAACCCACGGTAGGATCTGCTTGGAGATTAAGTAATAAAAGCATAATGCCTGAAGTAATGCCTTCTTTTACTGTGAACCAATTGGTCCTTGGTGTGAACCATATGCATGTGAGAGTCAGGCCTCTCCTGCAGTCAAATAAATGTTTCAGCACTCACTTCGTTTCTTGCTATAATGGTGACAAGGGCGCCCTGCTTGACAGCTTCCACAGCGACGGCCTTTCCTATCCCACTGGAACCACCAGTCACCTTGTGTGAACAAAAATATTCTCACAAAGCTGATGTACAAAAATCAGGGTCCATGACTCCATAGAATCTGATATAAGATTTATAACAAATACTTGAAATATACTTATGTAATGGAAACTGATTATAGATTGCACGAGGAATAATGAGATCCACGTGTACCAGTTAAATCATATGGGCATCCCAAAATTAACTTTACACGTTACATTACATTATGTAACATCTAAATGAACTGTTAGTTGCCTCACCAAGACATGGGATCCATTCAGCTTCATAGGGCGTGGTGAGATCAACGGCGACAACATGAAGATCATGATCACAAACCCCACAAACACGGGCAGGGCAATCATCACTGCACCCGACTCGATTGGGAAAAACTGCATGGTTGCATAAAAGCAAGTCATTCACAAGTAAAACCTCTAAAGTATAACAGCTGTACTATGCAGTTGTGTGTATTTTCTTGAGTGCGAAGGATAGGTGAATGTTCTCTCGGTGAACAGATGCCCGTACTGATCCTGTCTACTGCCTGATTATTTTCAGTCCCTGTACCAGATCTTGCTTCAAATGTTTAGACAAATTTTCACTACAGCATGTATGATATAGAATTTACAATTTTTGCATCAATGATGGGTACCAAAAGCCGCTACTCTGTTTAGAATGGTACTATAAGTTTATAACAAACAGGCATTTTTTTTTTTGAACACCTAAAACATATTGAGGTCAAAGTTTACAGAAGAACGATTGAATGAAACCAAGGAGGTCATCATGTGCAGACGTGACTTTCACTTTGCTATCAGAGAAGCAAACTAGGGCATTTGTAACGTGGTGAGATTAGTATTAAGTCCTCCGAGTGACGAGTGACATATGTTATGGCATCAACAATGATAAGAACTTCCGCAAGTTTACGCACGTTGAATTTGACTCGTGTTTTCTGTACCACTGCCTGTGCACGTGCACCAACGATGTGGAGTATCACCAAAAACCAAGCCTCCGTCACATTTACGTGGCTTTTTGGTAAACTTGGCCGCTTTTCAGTGATGAGAAGACCATCAAAACCGCCCCATGACTTTGTGGTACCTGTAGGTAATCCAATTTTGCGTGGGCAGGCCTTAGCCGTTGATAACAGGAATATCAAAAGTAAAGAAACGCAGGAAGTGCTGGACCAGTTAGTCAAGGTGATGAGAAAAAAAGGAGCCGTTGGACTGAGTGCGCCACAGGTAGGCGTTGGACTACAGATAATAGCAGTGGAGTGCACCAGGAAACAGTTGGACCTCGTGCCTCAGGAAATCAGGAAAATTCGAGAAATGCAAGAGTTCCCACTGAAGATCTTCATAAACCCCAAACTGAAGGTGACCGACTACTCAACTGTAGTGTTCCCAGAGGGTTGTGAAAGTCTGCCAGGATATCAGGCCAATGTGCCCAGGTACTACGGTGTAACTATCACAGGTCAGTAATGCAGTGCTTTCAAATGCTGCAAGCTTCAAAGTAATGATTTCATATTTCCTTTTAATTAATTTTCTGCTCTAGATTTTTTTGATGTTGCTGAGAAAAACATGATTTATTTTTCTTTTGTCCAGGCCTTGACCGAGAGGGGAAGCCTGTTGCATGGCAAGTGACAGGCTGGCCAGCCCGAATTCTGCAACACGAAGTAGAGCATCTACGGGGAGACCTGTATATCGACATCATGGACTCGAGGACATTCATTGACAGTAGTTGGGAAAGGAAAAATTTTTGATTCTGGGGCAAAAGTTGTCAAGAGTTTGGGCATTTAATTCAATTTAAAAGCAGATGCAAGGCTAGATCTTCTATTTAAAATGTTTTCTTTGTAAAGCTGATTCTCTGATTGGCTGACAGCTGGCTAGGGGGCACACCCCCAGAAGATATACAAAGTTGTTCTGGCAATGAGTTGAGTGCATATATGAATAAAATCTTTGCTCAATGTCATGTTGTCATATGTCTTTATGAATTAATTGAAGGCAAGGCTGCTGGTATAGTGTGAGCTTTTTTGAGCATCACCTGCTAATGGTCATAAATAGTTTGTTTACTGTTATTATCTTCTTCTGTAGATTAGTTCAAGTGAAATGATTTTACTATAATTAAACTTTTAAAGGGAGATAGGACCTGCTAATGTACATTGGTACATCACGGAGGCTATAACCTTGCTTTGATCAAGTCCAATGTCAAAGAAGATGAGAATGAACAAAGAAGATGTGAATGAACAAAAGTAAACAACATAACACATCACATTCTAACATTAACCTTACAGTTTCAAAGTCCATGTAATTACTTGTGTGTGTAATTGCTTGTGTGTGGAATAATATATTGCACGATGTCTCTTTATTACTTTCCTGTGGTATATGTATTAGTTTGATCAAGGACGTTATATCACATATCTGATATAACGTCCTTGGTTTGATATCACAACGACAAAAAGAGACCCCTAGATTTTCCAAATGGTATAGTCTAATGAGGGGGTTTGCATTTCCGGGGTACAGGTCAGCTGTACTTCCGCTTGCGTGTCCTCTTCCGCTTTGGACGCCATCTTGCGCGAACGCACCTGAAAAGTGCAACGTTACAATCCGTTGCCATCGGCCTTTAAATAGGTCGGTGTTCACCAATCTACAAGGATGGCATTTCTACCGAAACTACTTTTGCTGTTTTTGATCGCTTTGCCGACATCGGTGTTCGTTGCAGGTATTTTTTTCGCTCGTATTTTCAGGTGGTTGGGTGGGTAAGAAAGCAAGTTGAACAGGTACAAAGTCCCTTTACATGCACCAGTAAGGTGCACTTTTGTCAAGAATTACTGGGTCTTTAAAGTATACGCACGCATTCATAAGTATTCAGCGCTTCTGAGAAGTTTTTGCACTGGGTAACTTTTAGCTACGGACAAAATTGCTTGAAAGATATGACGTGTTCTCATATGTTTACAGCGATCAGCTGTTCCAACATTTGTTGGATCCAAGTTTTCACGGGCATACTTGCCTCATAGACAACATAATTTTGCCTGTAACATATGGTTTCAGAAAGTCATTCAGGAATGGAATTGAAAACTGTTTACTAGCCTGGGGACAACTTTACAACCTTACTCAGCACTTTGTCATCATTAGCCAATCATGCCCGTTAGTGATGGAGGCCGCCCCAACGCTTCGCTTGTTGCCACGTAGCAAGTTTTGCTCCTCGTCAGTTCAGCACAGGACTTAAGTATTCACACCAAGTCACACTTCTTGAATCCTTACAATAGCATGTGGAGCTTCTTACATGATTGTAGCTTGTCTTGACAGGGATTACCTTTTGTTTTCTGTTTCAATGACTAGATTAATCAATAAACTTTATTTGTAGTGTGTAACCCTGGCATATTTAGCCTTTTCCTAGAGGACCTCTTGGGCCCAGTGGGGGGGTCAAGGCTGTGGAATTTTGTTGTTGGTCCAGGGCAGTGGCATTGGCCACTTACTTGTCTAATGGTCTCTCCCTCCACTCCCTGTCTCCAAACTACAATTGAAAGCAACATTTTTCTTATCATGTTCAGATGGCCCAGGCGTTGCTATGGCGCAGGAGCAGGCTGAGGATGTTGTAGAGGGTGAGGATGAGGAGGATGAGGATGAGGCTGAAGTGGAAACGGAATCTGACGAGGACACAGGAGGGACTGAAACAGCTGCAGCTGAAACAGTATGTACTTGTCAACAACACTGAAGTATCTCATTTTCACTTGTCAAGTTCTATTTGCGATGAGGTTGTTTGTAGAGTTGCACCTCAAAAAAGGAAGATGATGAATGAATGAATTGGTACTCGTTAATCTTACTTACTCCATACTCCTTTAATCCAACAAATTATTTGGCTCTACATACTAGTAGTAGTTGCTCACATTCAGGTAGTGGCTCTTTTAACAAGATAGATTTTGTGTAACCTACAAATTACAATATGCATGAGATACAGGGTTCTCCCCAGAATTTTTTAGTGTAGTGGAGGGGCTGGCAAAAATAACCCGAACCAACGAGATACTCTTTCATAAAAATGGGCTCATTTTGCAATTACAGAGGGTGTCAAATACTACAAGTATAATATGTTATAGTGAGTCTTTTGTTGTGAAGTGGCAAAAGGACTATTGTTTTGATCATTGCCCAATCACAAGTTTTTGCAGACAATGCCAACTGGAAAAGTGATGCCACTTGGCACAAAAATCTGTCAATCTTCATTAATTTTAGCAAAACTAACCAAGAAACACACTAAATTTCAAAAGTTATATAGTGGAGCTGGGCCAGGAGTATAGTGGAGGGCCTCCGTTGTTCCATCCTCTGGGGTAGGGAATAATAAGAGCAAGGAAGCAGCACTAAAAAGGAAAAAGCAGGAATAGTGAAACATCACATTGGTGTCACAAATAGAACAAATGACTGTTTCAGGAAGAAGAAGAGGAGGAGGAAGAGGAAGAAGAGCCACTGAAGGCCTCCCCTGATGCTGACACCACTGTGCTGTTCACCACTACAAACACCATGCTGGACCAGCGTAAGTTCACTGTTATTAACAGCATGATAAATGCCATTTTTCTAGTGAACTTAACACTGTAAGGTGAGGCGTTGTTTGTGAAATAATCAGTTTTACATCTGAACTGAGAGAATTGGTTGTTGTTTCTCAGTGTCCTTTTATGAGTATCCTCCTATGTAGATGGAAGACAATTGCTGTATTCCACAGAGTTGACAAGGGAGTTAAACACGTAATATAAATGAAATCCTTGAACAGTTATATACTTTTTATCTCATTGCTGCTGCTCTTCCTTTTTTTGTAGAAAGCAAACAATATTTCGTGCTAATGAACAACGTAATTTTCTCTCCCCAGAGATCCCAGCAACTAAGCTGGTGCGTGTTCTGGTTGGCTTCACCAACAAAGGTGACAAGGACTTTGTTGTGGAGAGCATGGAGGGAGCTTTCCGTTACCCACAGGACTACAGCTTCTACATCCAGAATGTATGTAATGTACAAATCACTTATCCATATTGCCTCTCGTCTGTTTTTTAAAACATCCTTTATTCAGGATAGAGCAGTCCAAACGCAGGTAGTCTAATGAATGAAATGAAAAATGAATGAAATGATTATTAACATGGGGAGAAAAAGCGTAAAACCTGAGGTCCCTTGAGGTTTACTAGATACATGCAACATTAGTACTGTAGCAGATGTAGTAGATCATGTAACATTATTAGGTATTCTGTTCAAACATGTCTTGTGTGGCTACTCACTTTGTATTCTCTTCTGGTTGAGCTGCTTACAATGACTTTTATTAGATATACATCCCTCATTGAGTTTGATTATGCAGTATACCTACATGGAATATTGCATTTTGTTCTAGTTACCAAACCAGCTGAATAACATACAGTGTTGATGTTGTTTTTCATCAGTTCACCACCTTCACGTTCAACACCGTGGTCCAGCCCAACACTCAGGCTTCCTTCGAGTACCTGTTCACTGCTGCCGAGCCATTCGCAGGCCGCCCCTTCGGTCTGACCATTGCCCTCAACTACAAGGATGCTGTAAGTGTGTTTTGTGAATGGTCACAGCACTTTTAATGATCCCAAGAAAGAATGTACCATTCTACCAGTCTTTTCAGACTGCAAAGTCAGAAGCATACATATTACTTATGTATTACATTACATTACATTACATATTACATATAAGGTTTACTAACTGCTGTGGTTTATATAGGATGGAAATCCCTTCCTTGATGCTGTCTTCAACGAGACCATCAGTGTCGTGGAGCTGGATGAGGGCTTGGATGGAGAAATGTGAGTCTCCTCTTTGTTTTCTCGGGAGGGGGGAAAGAGTAGATGAAACATGTTGAAAATGGCCACGTTTGAAAAGTTGTCTCTGATAAAGTGATTTAAGTTCAGTGGCTAAATTACTTTTCATAATTTTTACTCACTCACTCTACAGTGAGTGAGTGAGTGAGTGAGTGAGTGAGTGAGTGAGTGAGTGAGTGAGTGAGTGAGTGAGTGAGTGAGTGAGTGAGTGAGTGAGTGAGTGAGTGAGTGAGTGAGTGAGTGAGTGAGTGAGTGAGTGAGTGAAAATGTATGCAGCTTTTTACTTGATGAGAAATGTGAGCATTTACATCTTGACCCTTTGCTGTTCACAGGTTTTTCCTGTACATATTCTTGGCAGCTGCAGTGGTGCTACTCATCATTGGTGGGCAACAGTTAATGGCATCCATGGGTGTAAGTTCTCATTACAGCTTTTATAAATACAGTAAATAAATTTAAGTTTGTGGGGATTAAAGTGTGCAGTACTGGGTAAGGATTGGAGAAAATGGAGTTTTCCTGGTGGTTTTGAGTTCATGATCGAGCCATAGTCACATGCTGTACAGTAATGCAAACTCTGGCACAACAGACAGGTAGTTGGAAACCACCTACTATCGACAGCAAACATCTACATTCTCAGATGGGCTGAACAGTCACATTTCTGTATTTATAGTTATTACTTTACCTGTGACTAAAGTAAGACCTTTATTGAGATGAGCTGTCATTTTACTGATTCTTGTAACCTCTTCATTGGTCAGGGGTGGAGGCCCAACAAGCCTCTGAGAGTGAGATTATGTAACACAGGCTAGTCAAAAGATTAATGATGGTCAGAATTCTGCTATCTTTGCCCAGGGTCATAACTGTACTTGAGTAGAGTATCCAGTTTATTGTCATTTCATATGTGCTTGAGGAGGTGCCTCGACCACGTAAATCAGCCTCATTACCCAAATATTGGGTTCCTACTGGCTGCAAATATACCAGATATTATGATATTATCATATATACAGATGTACTGATGAGTGTGTCTTTGTCTTTGTACAGAAGAAACGCCCAGCCAAGAAGCAGGTTGTTGAGCAGGGTACTCAGAACCAGTCTGATGTGGACTTTGACTGGATCCCTAAGGAGACTGTGGACCAGATGAGTAAGTCACTAGCTCACCACATCCTAAACCTTCCAGACCTTAGCTATACATTTACATTTTGTCTGCAGATATGTATCTCTTAACAATAGGAATGCCAACAGAACATTGAGGTAGTTTAGAGAGTAAGGACAAACTGTACCTGCAAAATTACTAACAACATAAAAAGAAATGCAGTTCTCGGGTAAATAGTAGGCAAAGTCATGCTGCCATCTGTACCACTATGTCGGAAACTTATTGTAAGTATAACTATTAACTTAGAATTCTGTGTTGTTGTTACAGACAAGACCTCCCCAAGGCGATCTCCCAGAAGACGTACCAAAAGAGCAACTGGATCTGATGAGAAATAACATCAAAACCGGAGAAGGAATAACCCTGTGCATTTTTAAACATGGTTGGCTATAAGTAAAATTTACACTCCCCACCACACAATGCTTTTGGTGTCTGTTTTCTTTGTTTCTAAGTAAGACTCATATACACCTTTCTCACGCGTCGGCCATGATAGATCGAAAACGAGTTCAATGGGGCATGTCCATCATAATTAGCAGTTCAACCAATGATAGCCTACCAATTACGAAATTGACCAATAAGAGATTTGGCTGCATGTCCGTCAAATATTTGCATTATTATGTTTCTATTTTGCATCTCTTAAGGGACTATGGGGTCAGTCTACGCTACTCTAAATTGCTACATCTTTCGGTGCATAACACTAGTTATAATATTTATTATTTGATCTTATGTTGTGAAAATTTGTGTGGTTTGGGGGAACCCTAAATGGAAGCTGATTTTAAAAATAATTTGCCACATTGACCTCGTCTTCAATCTATCATGGCCGCCGCGTGAGATAGGTGTATAAGCATAACTGTCTACAGTTTTGGATGCTTTCCATTATTGTTGCACTGTACTGTTGAATGAAACAAACACCTAGTATACATTGGACAGATCGCTTCCATTAGAAATGCTGTCATTCAAATGGCACAAACATATTGCACCATATTAACTGAATACAACTAGTAGCTACATCCTCAGGCCTCTCAAGAAGATTTGTGTGAAAAAAATTTTTTTTTAGATTTCCAAAACAGTTGACTGATGATCAAAATAGTGCCATACATTTTTGAGTTATTCAGTAGTTATGGTTGGACATCAAAAACATTGTGCAGAAGATATGTATTAGAATAATGCAGAAGAAACATCTCCTTGTTGGAAAAGGCAACTTCTTTTTGGTGTGTAGAGGTTTTTCTTTATCAGCCACAATTATACATGCACAAGCCCCTATGTTTGATAGAAAAAATCGAAACCAAGATCAAATCTCTATAGATTAAATGCTTTAATAGAAATGAAATTAGATATGCATAAAACAGGTAGTATATGTACTGATATTTTGTATACTCAATTTGTACCATTGAAAATTCTGGAGAAATAAAATTCTGGAGAAATGAAATATCTATCGGGAAACTTGAAAAAATAAAATTGCTATTTGGTTTTGACACCCATAACAGCTTCTTCCAAGGTTTATGTGCCATCACTGCCATGCTTTTACAGTCTGGTTAGAAAAGCTATCTGCTGAGTCACCTAGTGACTTTGCAATGTATGGTAATGTGCCAAACCAGATGGATCTTAGCTGTGTCTATTCTGGGCGCTTATTCATGATTTAGAAATGTTGATTAGCGAGAAGAGGTAACCACATACTAGTAGTACTGTAGTACAGCAGACAGCACTGTTTTTGTATTTGCCCAAATGATGCACGATCCAGCCAGATTTTGCACTTGCAAGAGCAAATTTTGCACTGGCACCGGAGTTTGGAAAGAAATGTCATGTTCTGTCTGACCTCCATTACAATCATTTTTAATCTGGAGCAATCGAGATGTAGTATGGCACCAAGTTTACACTTGAAAAGATGTGAAGATGAACCTATTGCCACTTGCCATTTTAGTTGCAAAGATACATCATGTGGTCATTTTCCAAAAAATGATACTGAGATATATCCTGGTGGTCAACTAATATGCTGTAGCTGGAAATGGACCAGTGTTTGTTATGTGCAAAAAGAGTTAACATGGCAATCTCTTTGTGCAATGGGAACCTTTGTCAACCTGTCATATACGAGTAAAGGAATATTTGTGCAAAAGTAGTTTTGGATTTGACTACCACCTTTTGCAAGTAACATTTGCGATAAACAGTTGTTTGTTTTAGGTAAGGGAAGAGAATGTTTCAGAAGCTCAAATGTTAAAGAAATTCTTACAATCAATTGAAATTAGCTGTTCTTTTTCTGTTGGTTACATGGAAATCCACTACCTGCTACTACTAGACTTTACGAAGCATACAGTAGAATTGCAACTATGTGAGAAACTGACAAAGTTGCTTGTTTATTGTATTCATGTGGCAGCTGTTGGGAAGAAGTGGGGCAATGAATGTTGCACGTTGTTGCTCGTTTCCTTTGAAATGGCCAAATGTTTTGTTGATGCTGTTAGCAAGAAATATATCTGAAGCTTATCTTTGATGTAATAACTTAATTAGACTATGCTACATGTACTTGATTCTTGTGTAACAAAGTAACTTTTATAAGATCTGGTGATAATCTGCTGCGTTGACAACATATAAAATCAATACCTTTCCTTGCGTTACTACACAATGTACACACTACAAATTTGAAGTCAAAGTTCAGTCAATTATTTATACATGTAATAGCTATGAGGCTACAAGAGCGCTGCATACTAGTATAGTTTCACATCACTTTATCAAATTACAAGCAAAATGGCATGGGAGAAAGCAAACTCAATAGAAACAGTTTGATGTTGAATGATGATATCCACTTGACTTAGATATGTAAGGTTATGTCCTAGAAGTGCCTGTATTGGTGTACAATGCGCTATGTTAGTATTCATTCCAGATGTACAAAATTGAGCCTAAAGAATAAAAAAAGCTTGATCAGAAGAAAATGTGGATTTGGATCAGGTACATTGTATTGTGTTTGATATTTAGCATGAGCAGAACCACGGAAGCCATTTCGAAAAGGCTTTAATTTTCAGCAATCAGACGAGCTCCCCCACCTTTTATACTAAACTCAGCACAAAAAGTTTGGAATATCAAATTTGGCTGATCATATTTCCGTTGTTTCTGCCTCAATTTCATCGTGTTATATGTTGATAGAAAGCTGTGTGATTTCCTTTTATATGGTGTCAAACTTATTTATGATTATAAATTCGTGGAACTCGCACCAGGGCTGCTTTAAGTCAGTGGGTCACCAAAAAAGTGCGCAAATTTGGCGCTGTTACGCTCTATCCGTGCGACAGTCAGTGTGACATTCTCCTTGCCGCCTCCGCATTTTGATTCGGTCATCCAACTGCCGAAAGGGCACATATACTCTACTCAAATGTTAAAGATAAACTTGGATGTTCTGTATACCAAAAAATATGTGAAAAATGATAGATTGAATCATTGACACCCGCACCCATACCAGCAGGATGATACAGTGTTTTTTTTAACCTCCTTGGTTGAACACAAGAAGGGAAATTTGGGCACTTTTTTTGATGACCCACTGACGTAAGCAGCCCTGGTGCGACTTCCACGAATTTATAGTCATGAGGCATTTGATACCATATGAAAGGAAACCACACGCTTTCTTTTGATATATAACAAGATGAAATTGATGCAGAAACAACGGAAATATGATCAGCCCAAGTTGATATTCCAAACCTTTTGTGCCGAGTTTAGTACGTACAGTACGTTGTCGTTGGGTAAGCAGGCTTGCATGCAAAATAGGTCAAATCAGGTCATTGCACTTTCACTTATCAGGTTTTGCTTCCCACGCTGACAGCAGTGAGTAGTGTGATCATAGCCACGTCAGATAACTCCACGCCGAGTTCTTCATCATACAAAGTTACGATCTGGGCCTGCCAGGTGAGCACTTCAATCGACATAGATCCAGGTAAATTTCTTACGCTATTAAACCGCCCAGGTAGGTTACAAGTTTTGTATTAAATTGCACCTTGCCCCCCTCCCCTGTGCATAGTTCAAAGTTTAAAATCATAAATATATGGGCATGCAACAAACAGCCAGACATATCGGTAGTTGTTGAAAAAGTTGTTACGGTAGCGTAAAGAGAAAGAGAAAGCGTGTCCCATATATGTGTAAAGAAAATCTAGAGTAGGGAAGAGCTCTAATGTTATAACGTTATATTATATTATATCTATATAGTTGGTAACGGTTAACTGCATTCATCTGATTAATTAACTAATATTAGTTACTTTATCAGATGAATGCAAATAGTACTCAAGTTGGGTGATTTTTACGTCAACGTTTCATTTAAGTCATTAAACCACAAACAGAATTACAGAGATTCAGTGAGATTCAATGCTGAAAATGTTGGGATATTCAGCAGCAATTTAATACAGAATGGCGTATAGTGTACCTTTTGTCCCTCATCCCCTCTCCCTTTCAGACATTTTTGTTAAATTGTTAAATGTGTTTAACAGTTGGGTTCATATGACTGCTTCTTCTCGCATCCTGTAGTTTTCAAATATATGCTGATTTTAATTTTCAGACTCTGACAACAGCAACATGGCTGAAAATGTCGAATCCAAACAGGCCAGGATCGACAGACTGAAGGCCAATATACCCACCGTCCCAGACTTCCCCAAGCCAGGGATCCTTTTCTGGTAAGCTGGATGGAAATTTTATCCCATCAATCTTATCTGACGACAAAATATATGAAGACTACAACCAGAAGTACTGCATTTAGTAATTTTTCCACTTGTATAAGTCCTGGAGACTCTGTATTGATGGAAGTCAACCTCCTTGATGCCACCATCACCAAAATACAGTTTTTCTATCAATCTCAATGATTGAAAGCCTGCAGCATTCAGCCAGTTGCCAAATCCTGAAAACTTTTACGCAGCATAGAATGGAAACTCTGTATGGGTGGACGTTTCTGCTTCTACAAAATGTATCTTTTACATGTAAGTTGCATCCGTAGGTAGACATGTAAAAGATAGAAGCAGAAACGTCCACAAATACACATGATACAGAGTTTCCATTCTATACTGTGTAAGATTTTTCAGGATTTGGCAACTGGCTGAATGCTGCAGGCTTTCAATCATTGAAATTGATAGAAAAACTGTATTTTGGGGATGATTCAATTTTATGTTTTCATTTAACATTTTCATCTTTGGAAGCAAAGCACTACCAAGAAACACACATTTGTAAAAAAAAAAATCATTTCTGCTTGGTGAATCAATACTGTCCATACGATCACACAGAGGGATTTACTGTTACAATGTATTCTGGCTTTCACAGGGATATCATGCCAATCATGCAGAACCCTGAAGTGTTCTCAGACTCTGTAGCCCTGCTGGAAGAGCATGTCAAAGAATCAGGAATCAAAGTGGATGTAGTTGTAGGTAAGGCGAGTTTACAATTATGCCCGCTGAGTTATCGTTTGCCTAGAGTTTTTGGCTTTCCTGTTCTTCAGTGTTTTTCAGTAAATCTAACATTGCAGTGGTTCCACAATACTTTACATACATTATAAAGGTTCATGCCTTTTAGTACTACTATGTCCCTCACTTCCTTGACTGCGGGGAAAGAGCCATGATGATGGTTTGTTTTAGAAATGTACCTCGTGACCCATTGTATTCACTGAGATATTGTCATATCATGTATTTTTTCTTTCATTTTCTTTCTTAATTTGAGTCCAACAGTGTACATTTTGAGTCCAACAGTGTACATGTGTAATAGAGAGAAACAAATTGATCTTCCTTTCAGGTCTGGAGGCCAGGGGATTTCTTTTCGGTCCACTGTTGGCTCTTC
>NW_023365876.1:14160-21396 GCF_000003815.2 Branchiostoma floridae
TCACCTCACTCAATCATATGGACTGCAGCATGGCTACTGATTACATCATGGATACAAGGGTACAAATAAGAAATATGACTATTGCACTCTGTACAGATAGATTCGACAAATGATATAGTAGAATTGCAATATTGTACTTCACTTACATCCAGCAGCACAGTACACTTGATACATTAAAAAATACCAGGTCACATTGAATCATTCTTAGGTTTGCAGTTATTAAAACATTCTTATACTACCAAAGCAGTAGTTGTGTACTGTGTCCTGCATTTGCTCAAGTATTGTTTGTGGCAATTGGAAAGTTTGATGGACACTGCACATAATAACACTTTAGCAGTCACTAGTAAGGCTGCATTAAAAGAGCTTAAAATATGGCTAAATTAGATTGTGTTAGAAAGGCATGGTACCACTTTGCAATACAGTTTAATCAGTGGACAAAAGTTTGATTCTCTTGATTGGACTAGTATCATCAGGGCAACTCAGATGTACTAGTACGTTTTTTCCCCACAACAAAAAGTGTGAACCAAATGGCTGGCACCATAATGTAGTTGGTCATCTGCAAAAATATTCAATATCCCTAATCAATAAGTAACAACCCAAATAAAGGTCAAAAGGGGTACAAGGTAGGCATGCATAGTAGACAGAAATGTCCTCCTTCTTTACATGAAAATCTTAAACATCAAAATCACAACAGTTCCTACTGATAGCTCATTCCAAGCTTGCAATGTGGTCGGTGTTGAAGAAGATGACGGTAATGGTAATATCATCACGATATAGACGTACAATCTCCTCAGGTAGTGTAAGCATGGTGGCCAGTTTGCTGTGGTCAATTCCGTCGTCAGTTCCCCCCAGAGCATGGCGAATCAGATGTGTGGTGACATTCTGGTCCATCACTTCAGCAGAGTGACTAGCTCGTCTCTTCTTCAGAATGTTGCTGATGTCCCCCAACGTTTTGATGCCGTCATCAAAGTGAAGTCTACCCTTATGGTTTCCCATGAGATGCTCTGCTACAAGCCTGACAGCCGTATGCTTCATCATGGGTTCCCAGAGACCATCACTGGCCAGGATCAGAAACTTGTCATTGCTAGTTAGCCTATGATGTGTGATCTCTGGCATGGCAGTTAGATATGGGGGAGTATAGTAGTTCACAGGTATTAGGTTCTTATTGTAAGCAGTGTTGAGCACTTCCTTCTGTAACCTCTTATTCCACTTAAACTTAACATCACCAAATGCCCTTAGAGGCTGTAGGTACCCCAACAATCGGCCACCTTTGACCACAAATGTTGACTCACTTCTTGGATGCTCTGATCTTATCCTAAGTATTTCTGACGGGTTGAGAGCATTGTGGTCAGAGGATAGTGGTCTTGGTTCCCAGGTGCCATCCTCATTATGTACCCCTATCACAGCTCCGCTGTCCCCAACATTGGCTATGTACAAGTCAGCTCCATGTACATAGGCAACCACTGTAGTTGCACCTGCATATGCCGCCTGTAAGGCTTCAAAGTTGACTTGCCCATTTGGCAACTTTGTTTGTGCTTCAGAAGAAATGTCCTCGTCCAGCCTTTCAAATGCATGTCTTAAACAGTCTGCTGCCTCTGCCTCTTCATCATAGGCTGCCAGGACCTCCCGTGCAAATTTGTACAGTGCATCTGTGTAACGCCTGCTCCCTTCCTGTGACGAATAGTCATTGGCGAAGTTAAACCGCCTCACAGCATCTGCTCTCCCTGTTGAAGACTCCATGGATGACTTGTAATCACATAGTTGTTTGTAGTCCATGAGGGAGACAGCTATGTAGTCTAGAAGTCTCTCACTCACAGTCTGTGCACAGGCGCTGCCGCCATGGCCATCAAACACACCAAAAAGCATGTCCCCAGAGTACAGACACCTGCCGGCTGCACGCCTGTCCTCTATGGGGCTGTTGGAAGCCAGCTGATTGCTATAAGAGACAGGGATGTATATTATTCATTTTGTCATACCTCGTACCTTGTACAATTGAAATAATGTAACATGGATAGGAACGTAACACATAATTCTGCAGTGTTTTTTTAATTTCTTTAATAAAAACGAATCCTCTGTAACAAGGTAACGAATTTACAAATCATAACGTAATCATCTACAACAATGTAATGTCAAGGAAGTAATATCGTTGATTACTGAGACTGGCATCAATATGGGCAAGAATGCGAGTTAACGACAGCTATAAAAGGATCACCTGTCAAAGCGATGAACAGGACTGTCGAAGTCCATGACGAAGGAAGCATCGTTGGCTCTCAGAACATTGGTGGCCTGTTGCGGCGTCAGCTTGGCGAGGCTGCTCCGGTGAACGTGAGTAAAGCCTCCTGGTTGATGTTGTAGCAGTACTGCCGATGAAAACACTGTACGTGAATGGAGAAGGACCGCTGGTGTACTGCCGCCCCTCCCCCTCATCATCACCTGCCACCCGAGCCGCCCCAGTCCGCTCACAACGGCCTTCCGGCGCACGGGTACAGCGAATGCTGACATTCTCAAGCGACGTTGTTAAATGAAACATTTGGTCACTTTTCCTGTGAAAACCATCGTAGGATAAGCAGAATACAAGTGAAACACGTCCATAACTTGCACAAACAAAATGGCCCTTTTCACGGTGACCTTTCAGGGTGACCTAGTGTCTCATACTGATGTTTTAAGGTCTTAAGTTTCACATTTCCCAGTGTGTACTGTTTAAACCCACCGTGTTCAATAGCTAACCGTGTTGAATCAATTTTTTAATGAAAAAATTGCATGTAAACTCAATATCTGGTTGGAATTCTTGGATAGGCGATGTAATACTGTTTGGGTTTTCTATCTACAACCTTGGTGAGATACCATCAGAGGAGTTACCAAACAGATAGTGACGTAACAGAAGGTCTGGCCATTTGTGTACCGCAGCACCAGCACATGCCCACAAACACTGGGTTCTGAACAATTTTAAACGTATCTGGGAGGTTTCTGGAATTGAACTGTGTATCCTTTCCATTTTGCAGACTAGTCATGTTGTCGAATACGTGCCGGACGTCCGTGCAGGCGCTGCGGGTGGGAGGGCGGCATGTGTGCAGAGGACTCAAGACAAAAAGTTCGTCTGCTGACGCAGCACAAGCTGCAGCAGGTAGGATTATCGTCGCATCAACAGAAAAGTAATACTGTATAATGAAAACCATATTACATTCTCCATACTTTGTATTGCCAATGTGAACCTTGTAAATGTGCTGAGCTAACAATGTAAATCTGTGTTGAACCAGATACAAACATGCCTTCAAGACTATCAGCGGCTACTAGTATAATTATATACGATGTATATACAAGCATTTAGTAGCATTATGTGCAACGGTAGAAACGAAAACTTCACTTTTAATTCAATTTTTTCAGCTGTCAAAGGAAAAGACACTGGAGATACAATGCGGCCATTGTACCTGGATGCACAGGCAACCACTCCGCTGGTGAGTAAGGCTGAAATAGAGGCTGAAACCCAGGTTACATAACCAAGCAACAAGGTTGTTTTTTGATTATTAGTTATTGGAGACAATGGTGTCACCTCTCCAAGGATGAACTGAACTGAACTCAGGGTTCTCCCCAGAGAGTGGAATAAGGGAGGCCCTCCACTATACTCTCAGCCAGCTCCACTATACTATATAGTATTTTTCAAATTTAGTGTGTTTCTTCCCTATTTTCTTTGTTAGTTTTGCTAAGATTAATGACAATTCACAGATTTTTGTACCAAGTGGCACCACTTTTCCAGTCAGCATTGTCTGCAAAAACTTGTGAATGAGCAATGATCAAAACAATAGTAGTTTTGCCACTTCACAACAAAGGAATAACAACAGTATATTATACTTGTAGTATTTGACACCCTCTGTCATTGCAAAATGAACCCATTTTCATGAAAGTGCAGCGCGTTGGTGCGGGTTATTTTTGCCAGCCCCTCCACTATACTAAAAAATTCTGGGGAGAACCCTGGAACTGATACTGAACGTGATTCATAAGTTGACACTAATGCTATATGTAAATGTCTGTACACTGTCCATGTTGTTTCCAATATAGGTCATAGGCCAGATACAAACAATAAATAGATAACGTTAAATGATTACAAAATGATGACATTTTTTTATAGGACCCCCGAGTGCTGGATGCAATGATGCCATTCACTGTCGGTTACTATGGCAACCCCCACTCCAGGACACACGCCTATGGCTGGGAGACAGAAAAGGCAGTGGAGGAAGCCAGGAAGGTTAAAAGAAATCTCCTTTACTTGATTTGCCACCAGTCATAGACACAATATCCAGTGGGTTTTACCAGTATTACATTTTACAATTGTAACGTTATTTGTGCATGTGATGTTCTGCATGAAGTTTATAGCTCTTGTGGATCTGTAAGTACCACCATCAGCCATGCTTTCTTGAGTTTTTGTGCTTTCAGAAGTGATATTATGCCATCATTTTACTTCACAAGTGCTGACTTTCTATCATGTACAGGAGGTTGCAGACATCATCGGTGCAGACCCAAGGGAGATAGTTTTCACTAGTGGAGCAACAGAGTCCAACAACATCTCTGTTAAGGTGAATACTAAACACCTATTAAACAAACGTTAAGCATGTTTTCATCAAGTTTAAAATACTCTATGAAGGTGATATTTGTCTTCTGCGTATTATTTGTTATCATCAGTGTTATCCACTTCATGCAGTGATATTGTATGTCTTTCAGGTACTTTTGTAAAGTTTGATGGATATAGTCTTCAAAACAGTTTTTCATGTTAAAATTTATGGAACTGTCAATCTTGTCTTTTTGTTTAGTTTCTAACTTGTTTGTTTTTTGTCATCCAGGGTGTGGGCAGATTCTACAAGAGTAAGAAGAAACATGTCATCACAACACAGATTGTAAGTACATGTGTACCTTATAAAAGCTTATCTAGTTTCTGCTTCTATTGACTAAGTATGTATTAATTCACAGTACAGGGTTTACAGTGATTTTCTTTTTTTCTGTCTGATGCAATATAGGAGCACAAGTGTGTGCTGGACTCCTGCAGGGCCCTGGAGGGGGAGGGGTTTGATGTGACCTACCTGCCTGTCAAACCCAATGGAATTATTGAACTTGAGGTAAGGACTAGACCTGGATAGATGTAATACCAGGAATAATAAAAAAAATAGAACAATTTTTTAGATTAAGATTACTAGATTTGCCATTTGTGAAAAAAAATGTATTATTGTAACATGACAAATTTGTGTCTCTGGATGTACAGAAACTGGAAGCAGCCATCAGACCGGACACATCACTGGTCTCCATCATGACTGTCAATAATGAGATAGGAGTGAGTCAGCCAATCAAGGAAATAGGTTGGTGTGATACTGTCCTCTATCATGTATGGTTGGCTGTGACTTCTTTTCTGCATATAAATTGCTGTTAATACTAGTACCTTTTATCATGACAGGTTTACATGACGCTTTATGGTGAAAGCTGTGTACATGGATGTGTCTCTGTTGCAGGTGAACTGTGTCGGTCCAAGAAAGTGTTCTTCCACACTGATGCTGCCCAGGCCATTGGAAAGATTCCTCTGGATGTGAATGACATGAAGATAGACCTGATGTCCATCAGTGGCCACAAGATATACGGGCCAAAGGGTCAGACAACCTTGCTGTTTTGTTATGGAGTAGTGTGAAAGAAAGATGCTACACGTATCATGACTTGGATAATGCTTCCTATGGAGCAGTTAATCTGATATCTGTAGCAAGTGTAAACATAGATTTGCAAGTAGGGAGAGTTTTTTTCTTAGTTGCAAGTCTTTGAGATTCATTGATATTTCACTGTTATGCGAATGTCTCAAATGTTCATACAGGTGTAGGAGCCCTGTACATCAGACGACGACCTCGGGTGAGGATTGAAGCCCTGCAGAGCGGAGGTGGTCAGGAGAGAGGCATGAGGAGTGGCACTGTGCCTGCACCCCTAGCTGTGGGGCTGGGGGCAGCCTGCCGCATCTCACAGCAGGAGATGGAGGTCAGTACAGTGGCTTGGGGATATTGACCCTGTGCACATTACAAGGGTGCTCTGTGGAATTTCAGTCAGTGCAAAGTTGATCTTTGTCTCCTCTAAGTAATCCATTCTGTTCATCCTACAGTATGACCATAAGAGGATCACAGCCCTGTCTGAGCGTCTAATCAACAAGATCATGAGTGCCCTGCCCCAGGTGGTGAGAAACGGGGACTCTGAGCAGACCTATCCTGGTGGGTTGTCCCTCAAACATCAACTTTGTTCAATTTATTATTAAATTTATGGAATGTGACATAGCATTGCTCTCACAGATGAAAGCAGTGAACTAGTTTTTTGCTGTAGTAAAGGAAACTGAGTGTACCATACTGACAGATCTTTGATGCTTACTCCAACAGGTTGTGTCAACTTGTCCTTTGCATATGTGGAAGGAGAGAGTCTGCTGATGGCACTGAAGGACATTGCCCTGTCTTCAGGGAGGTATGATACTAGCCTGTTGTTCAGTCTTTGCAACCATCTGGTACAAAGATACTGTGAGAAGTAGTGCATGTTTGTTTTTTCAATGGTATGGTTGTCTTTAAATCAATGAGTTAACAGGCTCCACAACCATAGCCAGTGTCTGCTGATTGCGCACTTTTTTAAATAGCATTGTCCCCTTGTTACTGCAGTGCCTGCACATCTGCCTCTCTGGAACCATCCTATGTGTTGAGAGCCATTGGAGCTGATGAAGACCTGGCACATTCCTCTATCAGGTAAACAACTATATATTATAGCTACATGTCTTAACTTGCTTATAATACAACATTGTATCTCTGTCACTCTCACAAGACAATGATCTTTGATACATTCTGATATTTTAGTCATTTTTGTCAAAATAGACACAGCAGGTTACCAACTTTCCACTTACTGAGAAGCTTTACTCTCCAGGATTTTAAACTTTAATCATGAAACATTACAGGTTTGGCATTGGGCGGTTTACGACAGAAGAGGAAGTGGACTACACAGCAGAGAGAACCATCAAGCATGTCACAGCATTGCGGGAGATGAGGTGAGACAACTCAAAACAGCAGACTCATCAATGGGTTGTACTTGTTTTAACACTAACAATGCAAAGACACTAGGTCAGGTGATGGTTAATGGAATCATACAACTCTTCTCAGTGTTAAGTATGCTTCTGTTGTACCAAGTCATGATCATGATTGAGTCAGGTGGGGCATCTGGAATGATTCGTCTAGAAATCAT
>NW_023365877.1:0-2808 GCF_000003815.2 Branchiostoma floridae
ATGCGCCAGACCTCTGAAAACTACCCGGATGTCACATAGAAAATGCAGGATGTCACAATAGAACATGAAAACTGTATGTGAGCATTGCTCAACTGTCTGCACCACCTTCAATTATGAATTTATGTACTTTCATTTTTTGTTTGTTTAGAGACATACTAAACAATAATATTTTTCCAACAATCAGGATATCTCATGGAAACGCATCATTGATGTGTACGAGTGGGACTTAGGATTGAAACGCCATTTAACTGAAATACCTGGCACATGCCAAGACCTGATACCTTGATGGAACATCAAATATGTGCTTGCGCCCTTCATGCAGTTGTTCACCATCAGTGTGTTAATCAGGAAGGACGACTGCGCATGTAGAGCGTCCCCCCGGTGTTCGCGCTTAAGAGTGGACGGGAGACAAAAGACTATTCGAAAGTGCTGCAGAAAGAAGTCGATATCCACCAAATGTGAAACGTGTCATCATGATGGACTTTGAAAAGGACCATGTGCCACATGTTCTGATGCGCTTCTACCTGCTTGTTCCCCATCTCCAGAAGGAAGCGGCCTGGTACATCTCAACAGCTTGTGAAAGACAAACATTCTCCCATACACAACGCAAGGACAGCAGGATTGCCCAGAAGATTTTCAAGTTGTGGACGCAGTACGAGAACTGAATGCTGCTTGCGAACCTCCTGCCACCAAATCACAATTTCATGTCAGAAACCTGTTCACCTATTCCTAAAATAATTCATTTGCCCTGTCTGGGAAGTTTGCGTGACATTGGTTACCTTTATGTAGTGATTAGTTTTGTGGGGCATGTCATTTTCATTTTTGCTAACATAAAATACACCAGATTGGAAATCTAGTAGTAATAAAAAAAACACCTTGTAATTCAAAATTCCAAATCCGCTCGAACCATGACATGTTTTGTCTCTTTTTTTTCAGGAGAACAACATGCTGTGCACATTCGTGATGTTCTTGATGGTGCCAATGGCTGCAGCTTTCAATCCAACTACAGACGGTGAGACAAATAAGTACATTTGTACCTCAAAGATCATGAGGCAGATCCAAGCATAGACACATGCCTCACATCTATAAGGGTCACATTATTGTTGCACAAATAGCCACTAAAACCTTCTTCCTTAGCAAGGTAGAGATGAATGGAAACCTCGCCCACTGTAAAGACAACATCATTCAAGCGACCATCAAACACCAAACTGAAGCAATCGAAGATGACGACGATCCAGATGACCCCTTGACCCCTTGAACTCTTATCTCCAGCTCAAAGAGGTACAGGCTACAATCAGAAACATGATGTCAGAAAGATAATGTCAACATGCACCCAGCCCCATGGAGGCCGATCATGACAAAGGAGGAACGGGACTTACTGAGGCACAGTTTTTCTTGCTGCAATGTATATGGAGAGGCGGAGAACTACCGACATAAATAGTTTGTTCGTAAAGAACCGGACGGATATGTTTGATGCAAAGCGCCGTAAGCTCACTCATTATGGCAATATTTTGGTTCATTGTTGACACCCCGCCATTCTGCAGCTGCATGCTTACGGTGGGGACCTACAAAATTGTGCCTCAAAATGTGGCGCTCTGGTCACCAAAATTGCGGTGTCTTTCCTGCTAAGCTCCGAATTGGCAAACAAATGTCGCTTTTGTACCCAAAAACCGAAAAAGCACCCATACAGAAAATAGCGAAAACGGGCATTATTCTGGTGTGTTTCTGCCAACCTCCTACTTCATGTGCTCGGTGCCTGAATTCCAGCCTAAAATGTGGCGCTCCGATCAATCAAAATACTTTTTTGCCCGTACAGCGGCTTATTGTGAGACAAAGCTTTCCCCAAGAAATAAACAGCATGAAAAATCACTCATTGGATGATGGGAAAAACGTCTGTCCCTTTGACTCAACTTTATGGGATTTGGAAAGGGAGGAGTGGGATAGGGTGTCTTCTCTTTTTATTGCTTCTTATGTGAGATGCTTTAGTTTAGGGGATTTTTGGCACCATTATCGATTCTGTATAGAAAACATGACATGTATGTATCTTAGGCTTTGTGGGTCATCCATCTTTTAAATACATAGTTTGCTTAATCAACAGATCAATGATGAATTCTGAATACATGGAAAGTAAAACATAAAATAGAAAATATTTTCCATTTAGTTGTCTTGTACGGATGATGTCCACTACTCCACGCTCAACACCACGCAAGGGGCACCATTTAAGTGGCTCAGAGACCACCCTCTAGCAAGCGATCCCAGAAGAGAACTAACAATGACTACACAATATGCCGACCATTATCCTTTGGACGTCCAAAGCTAAGGTATGTCAAACACATTTTCAACTTCTCAAGGCAAATACTCGGTTACATGAAGCTGACTGTCTTGTTATCAACATGATGTGGATCATCATTGACATATTGTATGTATGTTGGATTGATTACCTTTGTTTACCTATAAAGGAGAGATATGCTTTCATTATCTTAGTTAAGCCACTCCACAAGACTCAACACTCCAGTATCGCCCATCGGCATCCCATTGAAAATGGAATAGGCAGATGACGTTGACTTCATCGACGAGGAGAAGGCCATACTGGAAAGACTCCTACCTGTAGCTGCTAACAACTTGAAAGACTCAAACCTATTCGTGTACGAAGCCAAGACAGAATTCACCAATGTGTACTTGGCGGACACAATGGAAAAAGATGAAGATGAAACACCACTCCGAGACCATGAGGATTGGAGAAAGAGCACTTGGCTCCTCTGTAGCCCAACTAACATAACAGCCAGGTGTACCATGGCTAACATGTAT
>NW_023365877.1:3165-4522 GCF_000003815.2 Branchiostoma floridae
TCTACAGCAAAGTATAGACATCATAGCTTGGCACGTGGAGAGCTATGTGCCCAAGTTAAATACAGTATGCTTGCCGCAATGTTAACATCAACAAATATAAAAAAACGAACGCTCTGGTAATACTACAATAGCAATAATACTCAGCAGAGTCACAAAGTATAACAAAGTAATCATGGAACTTCACATACTAAGTGTTTAAAGTCGACAAATGTACCTCGTGTACTAGGGTGTCTCAATATCAAAGAGCGTGTGTCTAGGATACTCAGACTTAATAAATATCCAGACCTAAATAAGAAACATCAAAGCTAATATAAGTTGGCATTCGCCACACTAAGAACTTGCCAGGTTATCTCCTTACCTTGAACGCAACTACCTAGGAGTTAACAACATGTGTCTAACCCTAAGTATGAATATGTACAAATACTACAGAACGTACTGAATGTACAACCAAATAAGGAACAGTCTATGAGGCAGCAAAAGGTTTATATATCACAGGCTCTGGGCATCTTATATACTCCGAGATGTCTGTAATGTGACAACGTGTTACTTAGATCTTCTTCCGTTCCCAGTTCCAGGTTATGTCAACTGTACCTAAATTACATGTAGCTATCCATATAGCAAGAACATATGGATAATGACACGGTGTCAATTGTGATAAACAGCACATATGCAGATAATACAGGGCCGCTCACCACTGTACTATTACATGATTAAGTGTACTGCAGCATCAAACTAAACTAACTGTATCAGATCAACTCTTGCCGATGTTCCTTTATATAAAGTCATAATCCTATGTCTATGTTTATCAGAATTTCTCTGATATGCATTCGTTTAGTTGGATTTATGAGACGTCTTATAAAAGTATGACCAGGAGAAACAACCTGGCATACATGTTTCAGCAATCCTATCAATGATTGGATCTGTTTCAAGGCTGATGAAAGATATAGTAATTCTTGAAAGGTAACCCTACATTCCTGCAATTTGTCAAAAGGGGTCATGCATCCATTTTTCTTCTGTTAGTGGTGACCCATATCACTACAAACAATAAGATCACGCTCATAGGATGCCTATGTGCTATTAGCGAACAGAAAAACCATCTGTAATATGAGTGGGATAACATGTGTTCAACTTCCTTACTGCTATCCATTCGAGTACGATGCTAACTGTTTCGACGATGGCACGTGCACATGTGCACAAAACGTAGAACATCCCAGGAGCAAACACCAATCATTTATAATCGTAACCATCTTGAAGTTAGAAACCTTCGTAACAGATGCCTGCTGGTAATACTCCTAGCAGGCTGGTCCTACATGTCCTTCACGAGTCACCCCACTTGTAAAGCTGGGCAGTAGGCCTG
>NW_023365877.1:5585-13182 GCF_000003815.2 Branchiostoma floridae
CGGTTGCGAAGCCAAAGTTTTCTCACACAGCGAGTAGGCATGTACAAAAAACACCTGAGTCATACAATGAAACTTAATGCGATCGAAAAACATTGGTGTCTTCTCCAAAAATGTTTACTCCTCTTTAATGAGGTATTTTCAGATTGACGATATCATTCCATTTTCGATTCGATAAAGCACCTATACTGATCATACTCATACTTATATAATTGATTTTCAAAGAATATCAAAGACAAGTTCCTAAATAATGCGTCTGGGCTCAATCTAGATAAAGATGACTTTTCAATCGATTGCACACGCCTCCCTTTAGATATACCGAAATTTGACACACGTCTTCAAAAAATTCTACTCGGAATCCACTTAAAATCATCTAATGAGGCGTGCGAGGAGAATAAGGAACTTTTCCCATTTTAATTTCTGCTAGAATTCAGCTCATTTAGGATATTTTCTGTTACCACGGCCTTGGGCAAATATGGACGAAACCTGGGCCTTATAAAGCAGATTATCTTGCCAACCGACTGCGCCTCCGGCTATACCATTTAATATGTACATACAGGAGTGGTTCAGTTCTATTTAAACAATTTGAATTAAAAAAAAAAAAAAAAAAAAAAAATGTCTTACTTAGCAAATCAATAACTTTCAATTTGAAAAGGAATAACCCGGTTTAGAATCAGTAGCCATAAAATTGATTTTGGAACAGGCAGAATACTACAATATATAGCGCCTGACCAAAAGCTTTGTCCATCCTACCCAAAGCATATTGAAAATGAATTTTTGATGGAATGTTCTATATACGGTAGTTTATGTAATGAATTATTCATATTTCTCAAATCAAGTACAACAAATTTCTAGAGACTTCATGCTACAAACAGATTTGTATATATCTTTAGATGTGAGAACTCCCATAAAATAGACAAATATATCAACGACAGAGTGTTCTGCTATTAGAAAGAATACCGTATTACTAACTAATAATTAGCCTAAACCATTGCAATACTATATCAAAAAATTATGTTAGCCATTCTTGTTATGTCAACTAGGTTGTTAAGCTTTATCCTATACCTTTATTTTGTACTCTGTGTAATAAATATTGCTTACATTGTATCAAGTACAATTGTCGTGCAATAAAGTTCTTCTGTATATTGGGTAAATAGAATAAGAAAATGGTATGCAAGTCACACGACCACACAGCCAAAATTAACCTGTGGTAACCCTCCCAGCAGGTCGCACAGGTAAATAAAATAGGAGAAAGGTCTGTGGGTCACACGACCACACAGCCAAAATTAACCTGTGGTAACCCTTCCAGCAGGTTGCACAGGTAAATAAATTAAGAGAATGGTCTGTGGGTCACACGACCACACAGCCAAAATTAACCTGTGGTAACCCTCCCAGCAGGTCGCACAGGTAAATAAAATTAGAGAATGGTCTGTTAGTACTAGTAGTATTAGTTGGATCTCGATTATGTAGCTTTGTTACAACCAGCTTGATCATTCTGCGGGGTTTGATCATGTATATAGTGTTTCCTTGAAAACCAGTAGAGAAAAATATTTGAAATTTTTTAACCAGTAACTTATGCTAATCTGTCCCTGCCTGTGTATATAGCCTGTAGACAGTCTGGGATTTTTATTGGTTTATGTATCTATAGGGGTCAATTCGCCCCTCTAGCTGCTGGGATGGTTACAGTAGGGAGTACTTCCTTAGAGCTTTATCCAGGGCACAAGAGATTTCTGTTTAAGAGAATGGTCTGTGGGTCACACGGCCACACAGCCAAAATAACCTGTGGTAACCCTCCTAGCAGGTCGCACAGGTAAATTAAGAAAATGGTCTGTGCGCCATATGGTCGCACAGCCAAATTTAACCTGTGAGTCATACTCACGCACAGGTAGATAGAGTAGGAGAATAGTCTGTGGGCCAGACGTTCACACAGCCAAGTATAACCTGTGAGTCATACTTTCGCACAGGTGAATAAAATAAGAAAATGGTCTGTGAGCCATACGGTCACACAGTCAAATATATAACCTGTGAGTCATACTTTAGCACAGGTAAATAAAATAAGATAAAAATCTCCAAGTCACGGTCGCAGATCCTAAAATTACCCGCGCAGTAGTGAGTCAACGATCAGCCGTGAACAAATACTAACTGTGAGCCATACGGTCAAACAACAAAATCATCTTCATGATATATAAACCAGGCCTCATAACGGTGAGAGCATGAGTTGGTATTGATCAGAAATTATTCCCGGTAAACGGTAACAACTACCCACATAAGAGTGGGTCAACATTCAGCTACCTTCATTAAGTATTAAACCAGAGTTCATAACAGGCGAGAGCATGACATGGTATTGATCAGAAATAATTTCCCGGTAAACAGTGACAACTACCCACATAAGGGTGGGTAACATTCAGCTACTTTCATTGAGTATCAAACCAGGGAGCATAACCTGCTGGTATCAGCAAGAAATAATTATCCAATTAAAAGAAGAAGAAAAAATGAAAAAATAAATCCACAATAATCGCCTGTCGAAACTACCTCAGGTGTCCCTTGGGACTGGGTGGGAGGGCACAAAACAAGCAATAAACTCCGCCAGTCTGTCAGGCGGGAGCTCGAAAGATTGTTTGTCCTTCTTCTTCTCTGATCTCTTCAAGAGTGAACAGTGTAATCCATCTGAACGCTGATTGGTAGTTTGAAAGGCGCTGATTGATTGTTAGAAAAGAACTTCGGTTTAGCTTGGGCCAAAACAAATTAGATCGGCCGTCACGTCCGGCCTAAATTTTTATTTTTGCTTCACAAAAATGAATTTATGCCTACCTTCTCGGCCGTTGTAGTTATCAACAAAAAAGAACCCATAATCACTCCACACTGAATATTTCTTGGTGGGAATACCAGCAAATTTTATTGACTGGCATAAAACATATTGAATACGAGAACGTTTACAAACCAAAAATGGATATCATTCCACTAATTGTCGTGCCTGACATATACAATCATTACACTTATTCTGTATCTGAAAAATGTTTTACAAACCTTGCAAAATTATAACCAACAGTCAATTACGATTTTTCCACCCGCCTACCACAAATTACAATGCGTAACAATTTTAAATAACTCGAAATAAAACATGTGCTCTAACGAGTCTACAGCAAAGTATAGACATCATAGCTTGGCACGTGGAGAGCTATGTGCCCAAGTTAAATACAGTATGCTTGCCGCAATGTTAACATCAACAAATATAAAAAAAACGAACGCTCTGGTAATACTAGAAAAGCCGACATTTGCTTGGGTGCAAATACAGCATATTTCAGCCATACCCATTCCCACGCAACATTGGACTGTTCCAAGTCACCCCTGCGCAAAAGTGCAATATTTCAACTGTAAGTTATCCCCAAAAGAGAACTAATATTGTGAATTGATTCCAGGTCAAAACAGAGCTTTCCCAATATGAACCGGGCCCATATGGAAGAATATAATCTTCCACAGGAGCGCCTATGCATAACTGATAGGCTTTTAGAATTGCGGCAGCTCCTATTTTTCCGAGAGTGAAAAAAAACGCATCTTCCATTCAGAAGATTTTCATCATGAAATTACATGACGCCATTCAACAATTTCCACTTCAATAACTAGGTCTAAGTACCGTCATAATCTCCTTGTGATGTGGGTATATTTATTATTGCATTGCTTTTTTTTAATCAAGTAGGGCATACGTTTTAATAATTGTCAAGCAGGTGCAGGTGCTGTGTAGTAGGAGTGTGTTGTTGTTGTGTTTTTTTTTCAAGCTAAAAACTTCAACCATTACATTAACGGAGACGTCTCGAATTTTTACAAGAATTTTACCACCCTGTCGCTTCATTTCTTTTCTGAAAAATCCCAGAACCAACAAGTTAACTTGATTTGGCTTTATCTATATATTTCATTTTCCTTCGAATTCTTTGTTAAGTATATGCCCTGCATACCACTGTTAAATTGTTTTACTTTGTATGCAATCAGCCATCGGACGTAATCTTGTCTGAGTGTTGTAATTTCCTGCTCGTAGCGTGCGAGACCCGGAGGATAGGAGTTTCTATACCTTGTTCGGGGGTTTCTTTTCGGAGGTCAGTGGTGATACTCTGGTACTAAGAGTGTTTTATTGGGCTCAAACTCTGGCAGTTTAAAGTTACTAACAATTTGAATGTACAAAGTTTACGTCAAAAAAGAACAACAACAACACTAACGTTAGAAGTACCTACATTTGTTTGGGGAAAAATACATGCATTCTCGCCACTGTCAAACTTACGTATCAAAACTAAACGCAAACTGTCCAATTTTCCCGCGTTTTCTGCCAAGTAACATTTTCTAGATTGTCTCAACTAACCCCCAAAGTCAAATCTGCCAAAAATGATTGATAGTGCCATGCGGAATGTTGGTAAATTCATCGACACAGACTTGTATTCTGATGTTCAATGCACGCGTACCGTCCGCTACCGCTCAAATGACCCTGTCTGAACTCCAAATCATCCTCGCAAACTACAATTTCAAACCGGGCACAGGGTAACATATGGCCACTGTAATGCTGTAATATGCATCTGTTTGTGTATAAACGGGATTGCAAGGCCCCGCTTATGAATATTAACTACCATTCGCCTTTCTCGTCGCTGATTGGCTGGCGTCCATAAAGTAATTAACTCTCGCTCTCCCCAGACCGCTGGCACCTGGCACCTGTGGGCTCTGGGGTCATGGGAGTTCACGGGAGAAGGCCGAAAGAAAACCAATTTCCCCTCAGAAAAGTGCAGAAATTAATAATTTGAAATTGTTCCATGCCAAAAATTTTACTTGGATCATTTTACCAACTATCTAATGCCTATCTACACCAAATTTAAGGTCATTCCATTGTAATTCAATGGTACTAGGGGGTCAAAATATACCGTTGTGGTCAAAACGTGACCTTTAAACTTCAATAAAATCATTTTAGAAGCAGATATGAAAAAAATGAGAAAAAAGCACCTCGGTATTGACCCACTTTACTCTTGTGCCAAATTTCAGGTCATTCGGTTCCGGAACGACGGAGATGATTCGATTTGAAGATTTGACAGGAGAAAGAAAGAAAGAAAGAAAGAAACATTACGAATATAATATATTTCACCATACCATATATGGTATGGCTGAAATATAACTACAATAGCAATAATACTCAGCAGAGTCACAAAGTATAACAAAGTAATCATGGAACTTCACATACTAAGTGTTTAAAGTCGACAAATGTACCTCGTGTACTAGGGTGTCTCAATATCAAAGAGCGTGTGTCTAGGATACTCAGACTTAATAAATATCCAGACCTAAATAAGAAACATCAAAGCTAATATAAGTTGGCATTCGCCACACTAAGAACTTGCCAGGTTATCTCCTTACCTTGAACGCAACTACCTAGGAGTTAACAACATGTGTCTAACCCTAAGTATGAATATGTACAAATACTACAGAACGTACTGAATGTACAACCAAATAAGGAACAGTCTATGAGGCAGCAAAAGGTTTATATATCACAGGCTCTGGGCATCTTATATACTCCGAGATGTCTGTAATGTGACAACGTGTTACTTAGATCTTCTTCCGTTCCCAGTTCCAGGTTATGTCAACTGTACCTAAATTACATGTAGCTATCCATATAGCAAGAACATATGGATAATGACACGGTGTCAATTGTGATAAACAGCACATATGCAGATAATACAGGGCCGCTCACCACTGTACTATTACATGATTAAGTGTACTGCAGCATCAAACTAAACTAACTGTATCAGATCAACTCTTGCCGATGTTCCTTTATATAAAGTCATAATCCTATGTCTATGTTTATCAGAATTTCTCTGATATGCATTCGTTTAGTTGGATTTATGAGACGTCTTATAAAAGTATGACCAGGAGAAACAACCTGGCATACATGTTTCAGCAATCCTATCAATGATTGGATCTGTTTCAAGGCTGATGAAAGATATAGTAATTCTTGAAAGGTAACCCTACATTCCTGCAATTTGTCAAAAGGGGTCATGCATCCATTTTTCTTCTGTTAGTGGTGACCCATATCACTACAAACAATAAGATCACGCTCATAGGATGCCTATGTGCTATTAGCGAACAGAAAAACCATCTGTAATATGAGTGGGATAACATGTGTTCAACTTCCTTACTGCTATCCATTCGAGTACGATGCTAACTGTTTCGACGATGGCACGTGCACATGTGCACAAAACGTAGAACATCCCAGGAGCAAACACCAATCATTTATAATCGTAACCATCTTGAAGTTAGAAACCTTCGTAACAGATGCCTGCTGGTAATACTCCTAGCAGGCTGGTCCTACATGTCCTTCACGAGTCACCCCACTTGTAAAGCTGGGCAGTAGGCCTGCTGGTAACCTACCTAGCAGACTGGTCCTACAAGTCCTTCACGAGTCACCCCACTTGTAGAGCTGGGCAGTAGGCCTGCTGGTAACCTACCTAGCAGACTGGTCCTACAAGTCCTTCACAAATCACCCCACTTGTAGAGTTGAGCAGTAGGCCTGCTGGTAACCTACCTAGCAGGGTAGTGCTGTCCACTGATGTTGTTCTCGGTAGACCAAATGTTGTAGTAGGGGGGGCATTTGAAGTTGCACTAGAAGAAGTGTGGGAAATGGCGGCTGGAGGCTGTACATTACTCGTCACTTTGCATTCTTCCTCCCGTCGTTCAGGCTGGCGGTATCGATGGAACTCCGAACGGGAGAGAAAAAGATCAAGTAATTGATGAAAATTCTTTGGACAAAGGAATCATGATAACTGCATGATTCAACATAGTACGTGATCAAAGATATTATAAGATAGTAAAATCTATGTGATCGTTGTAGGAAAATTTGAAATAGCCTACCTCAGTGTAAAGTATAAAATTATCCTTCATAAATAACGTGCATACCTAGATACAAGTTACAATATACAAAACTATCACTCACTGGCGTTCTTAGGTAACTCACCATCGGGAATCCTGCCTATCTTAGCAGTAGACTTTCACAACTCAAACTGTGAGACACCAAGGTTAACATTCCATGTCCAAGAACACACCATTGAGGGAGAATTGCATCCCTCAAAGCGACAGTACTAATAGTCCCCACGCCAAAGGTTACCCGATTAGTAAAATTCAGTATTCGACCAAATGAAGAGAACCTGCGAGTCATACATTCACATAGGTCATATGGTTTCGGCCAAAGTTTTCTCACACAGGAGTAGGCATGTACAAAAAACACCTGAGTCATACAATGAAACTTAATGCATCGAAAAACATTGGTGTCTTCTCCAAAAATGTTTACTCCTCTTTAATGAGGTATTTTCAGATTGACGATATCATTCCATTTTCGATTCGATAAAGCACCTATACTGATCATACTCATACTTATATAATTGATTTTCAAAGAATATCAAAGACAAGTTCCTAAATAATGCGTCTGGGCTCAATCTAGATAAAGATGACTTTTCAATCGATTGCACACGCCTCCCTTTAGATATACCGAAATTTGACACACGTCTTCAAAAAATTCTACTCGGGATCCACTTAAAATCATCTAATGAGGCGTGCGAGGAGAATAAGGAACTTTTCC